>NW_005871455.1:11901-103690 GCF_000147115.1 Myotis lucifugus | reverse complement strand
CCCCTGATTGGCCCTGCTCTGTGAGTGACAGCGGGCAGCGCCCCAACCCCTGATCGGCCCTGCTCTGTGCGTGACAGGGGGTGGCGCCGCAACCTCCCCATCGACCCTGCCTTGAGTGTGACAGGGGGCGGTGCCCCAACCCCCCAATCGGCCCCACCCTGAGCGTGACTGTGGGTGGCATCGCAACCTCCCGATCCGCCCTGCTCTATGCATGACGGCGCGGCGCCCCAACTCCCCAATCGGCCCTGCTCTGAGCCTGACCAGGGGCTGCACCTAGGGATTGGGCCTGCCCTCTGCCACCCGGGAGCAGGCCTAAGCCAGCAGGTCGTTATCTCCCGAGGGGTCCCAGACTGCGAGAGGGCACAGGCCGGGCTGGGGGACCCCCCTCCCCCCGCCCCCCGAGTGCACAAATTTTTGTGCACCGGGCCTCTAGTTTACATATATTAAAACAAAATTTTTTTCCTATGAACATATGGGGGATCATTTTCCCTTTGTCACCTCATAGATTATTTTTTTTAATATATTTTATTGATTTTTTACAGAGAGGAAGGGAGAGGGATAGAGAGTTAGAAACATCCATGAGAGAGAAACATGGATCAGCTGCCTCCTGCACACTCCCTACTGGGGATGTGCCCGCAACCAAGGTACATGCCCTTGACCGGAATCAAACCTGGGACTCTTCAGTCCACAGGCCGATGCTCTACTAGCCACTGAGCCAAACTGGTCAGGGCCCTCCCTCATAGATTATTGAGAGGTTTCTAAGGTCTTAGGGTATGACTGAGAAGAAGTATAGGCCCCAAGTTGGGTGAAAATACACACATATCACATACGGGGGGGGGGGGAGGGGGCAAAAGTAGGTTTACAGTTGTAAAATAATACAATGATTAATAAATAACAATATATAAATAAACTGTTTGCACTGGCCAGTTTGGTTCAGTGGTTCGAGCACTGGCCCAAGGACCAAAAAGTCTCAGGTTTGATTTCCGGGCAAGGGCATGTACTGCAGTTGCAGGTTCACTCCCTGGCCCTGTTGGGGTGTAAGCAGGAGAAAACCGATGGATGTTTCTCACATCTATGTTTTTCTCTCTTTCTCTCTCCCTTCCTCTCTCTCTAAAATAAATGAAAATAATATATCCTCTGGTAAGGATGAAAAAAATCCTTTAATATTTGAGTCTTAAAGCAACCCTTGGATCCCCAAACTTGAAAGAACATGAAGTCTCTGCAAAAGGGTTTAACCCTGATACCCACCTCAAACACATCTGCAGAGGAAAATGGGAAACGAAAAGCATTCAGACTGCTGAGCCTGCCACATGAAGGCAATGGAGGCAAGCATTCCTCCTAGAAAGCATAATCAGGGGTTCACAAGGGACTTCAGCACTGCCATCAAAGCAGGGTCCACCCGAAAGCGATTTTCATTGCCTTTGACCAATAATACTGTGTGTTTTTTCCCCTCTTTTTTCTAATGAAAGTTTTTGCTGCTGGTAGGGTTTTTCTGTGCCTCCAAGCAGCACTAGTATATGTGTGTTTGTAGTGGGAAAAAGTAGAGACAGATACATTGATTTTCATTTATAAAGCACCAGATATATGTAGCTGTACTTAAACATGAAGGAGAAAAATGCACATACTTCAGAAGTTTATAATTTTTAAATTGAATACAATAACTAAATGGGACTTGGGATTATTTGTCTTTGGAAAACAATTATTAACTACTATCAATCTCCTAGCTTTCGACTGAAACAAAAACTCCTTTTTGCCTGGCTGGCGGGGCTCAGTGGTTGAGCATCGACCTAGGAACCAGGTCATGGTTCGATTCCGGTCAGGGCACATGCCCCGCTTGTGGGCTCAATCCCCAGTGTGGGGCCTGCAGGAGGCAGCCAATCAATGACTCTCTCATCATTGATGTTTCTATCTCTCTCTCCATCTCCTTTCCTCTCTAAAAACAATAAATATATACACATATATTTAAAAAAAACGTTTACATAGTCATCTTGTAAAATACTGGCAAATTTTTATGTTTTGTTTCTCATCTTTTCACAATGTGACAAGGATAATCTGTGGGATTCTGCCTTACAATTTAATATCATAACAAACATTTAGTTTAATGAAAAATTAAAGAAAATTTTCATATGTTCTTTATTGTTTCCTGCTCTGAGATGCTCATTTCTAAGGATGTAACTCTTTTTTACAATATGTCAGAGGTTACAAGAACATTTTGCATATACTTCCAATGATGTATCACAAACTATAAATTTAATTTCCTTACTATTAGCAGAATGACTAAATGCTTTCATCTGGCAATCTTGCATGTAAATGGTTTCTATATGGTATATTCCCAATGGTGAGAGATTAAAAAATTATTTTCAGGTGTTATTTATCTTGCCTAGAAAGAGTTCTCACCAATATATAAAAATGGCAGGATGACCCATTTAAAATTGGTCCAAGTTTCAAAATTGGATTATAAATGAACCATGTATAAATAATGCTTCTAAAGTATAATATGCAGTGCTATTTACTGGAAACATTTTGATACGTTAACATTTGGCAAACAGGGGCAGCAGATTTTAAATCTACTTTGCTCTTAGAAATAGCAGTTTTAATGATTTTAAACTTGGATGAATTTACTAAAATCACTCTCTAAACAAACTATTGAGAATGTATTTCATGAACATAACAAGAAGGGCAGAATTCCAAAGCAAATAAGCAGATCCGATCCCAGGCAGTCATTTCCCAAAGGTTATTAGGAGAAGCAGGAATGACACAGATGCTCTGGGAACATTCAAAGGAAATGCTCTCCTGCTGCCTCACTTTTGAGGTAAAGAGTCCAGCAAAGCTGCCTCCTCTTCCTAGTCTGCATTCTATACCTCAGCAAACTGGAAAAGCGGCCAACATAAATTCTTCCCAATAATCCTAATCAATGCTGCAATAGGTATCCCGCCTACTCCAAATGGCAGAACTGCCAGTCAAGACTGCTTGATCCCATCCCTGGCCGGTTTAGCTCATTGGTCAGAGCGTTGGCCTGGAGACCCAAGGGTCTGGGTTTGACTCTCTGTCAAGGGCAATGAAAAAAAATACTGTTTGATCCCTGTCAAAATGAAATAATAACAAACTATGTCAATATTTGGCCAAAGCACACGCAAAAGTATTTCCTTAATAATAAAATATATATTCAATTACTTTAATTAACAAACATGAATATATAATACTAGGGGCCCAGTGCATGAATCATGCACCTTGAAAGGAACTATGGGTCACGAGGCTGTGGTGGGCATAGGGGCGGGTCTCGGCCTATCCTCCACACCCCCACCGGGCCCCTCCCACACCCTCAGCAGGCAAGAGCAAGGCCAGAGTGTGGGAGTGGCGGCAGCAGGTGCTAGCAGTGGGTGTGAGCAGCAGCTCCAGCGCTGCCTGCGGGTGCGACTGGGGCTGGCGCCAGGTGCTAGCAGTGGGCAGGGCCATTGCCAGAAGCTGCCTGTGGTGCAACTGGGGCCGGCTCTGGCAGCAGGTGAGAACAGGGCCATTGCCAGCAGTGGGTACCAGAGACAGCTGCCGGTCCTGATCTCCCCTCAGGAGCAGGGGGGGAGGTGGAAAAGCCCTGAGGGGTGATCAGGGCAGCAGCCACTACTTGCACCCACTGACGGTGCCGAGCGATCAGGGCCAGCACTGGGTGCCAGCAGCGGGTGTGAGCAGGGCTGGCACTGGCAGCAGGTGCAAGCGCCAGGTGGGACTGTGGCACACAGGAGCAAAGAATTTTCAGTAACCACCAGAGGCTCGCCCCGATGACAGCAACCAGTGCCTGCCTTGGTCTGGCACCCCCCTCACCTGCTCCACCATCCCACCGCAGCTGATGCCTGCCATGTTCCACGCTCTGCTGCCTGCTGCCGCCATGATCCACGTGTACCCCCTTTTGGTCAGCACACTTCATAGTGACCAATTGTTCGGTTGTTCCGCCGTTCGGTCTATTTGCGTATTAGGGTTTTATATAGAGAGAGATTATGCGAGAATATAAAGTAATGAGTCATTTATATTAGAAAGATAGACTTGCATAAGTATGAAGGATATCCTTTGATTAAGAGTTTCCAGAAGAGTTTAGAATTATAATCTTGGTTGCACAATTATACATGATAACAACTGTAACTTGTTAGAGCCTTTAGATTTACAAAGCACTGACACATATATTATTCAATCATTTATTCTAGTATTCAGGATATATATACTGAGTACCTACTACCTAATTTGAAGCTGAGTTGGAAATTAAGATGTGATTCTATTAATATACAGATGGTAGTTGGAATTAGAAGAGTGTATAAACACATCCCAAAAAGAGTGGATTGGCCAAGATACTCTGAAAAATGCTAACATTAATGGTTGGAGTAGAGATGGAAGTATTAGAAAAGAGCAAAGTAACAAATGAATATGGAGTTACAGATATTAAGGGTATTAAGAGCAGCAGAGAGAGGTAGTAATTATGAAGTTCAATAAGCTAAAGATAAAAGCTTGACTAAGTAAAAAGTATTTGGTGTATTTTATAGTTAGATATGGGTAATAAATATTCACCACCTAGAGGGGTAGTTGATTGGCCTTCAAAAAATCTATATGTCCTCCATTGACTCAGGAATAAGCATGTGATCTAAATTCAGTCAAATAGAGCTCTTTCAAAATAATTTCAAACAGAAACTATGAGAAAATAATTATTCCTACATTAGTGATGAGAGGCATAGGAGTTGTGCTATATTGATTTTAAAAATGTCCAGAAAACATCATCCCTCCCTATTACCATACTTTACTGTGACTTTCTAATAAGAAAAGGAGGATAGTATTTACCACCCTTTGAATTTAGGCTTGCCTCATGACATTCTTTAGCAAATATAATGTGGAGGACTAGATGGTGTGCCATTATGATCCTAGGATTAAAGAGGCCTTGCACATTTCTACTCTCTATGTTGGATTCCTGCCTTCATGAAATCAAATCTGGATATCCTGTTGGATGATGAGAGACTGTGCAGAAGAGAATTAAGTGGGACGCAGGCAACAGCCAACTACAGCAATCATCAGAAGCAGAGTTCAAAACTTCCCTAGCTGACATATAGCTCACTGAAGACACATGAGGATGACCAACTGAGATTTGAAGAAACAGAAGGTCCACTAAACTAATTCTAATACAAAATTACTGATAGTCAAATCATAAACTAAATAAATCAGGGGTTGGCAAGCTATAGCCTGGAGACCAAATCCAGTTTGCTGCCTGATTCTGTAAATAAAGTTTTACTGAAACATCAGCACAGTCATTTATTTATATATTGTCTATAGCTGCTTTAACATTACAATAGTAAAGCTGAGTAGTTGCAACAAAAACTTTTTGGCCTACAAAGCCCAAAATATTTATTACATGGTTCTTTCCCAATCAAGTTTCCTGGCCTATAAAGTAAATCATTGTTTTATGCCACAAAGTTTTGAATGATTTGTTACACAGCAATGACTGGCTTATACAGAAATAAAAAAAAAATCAGAAGCTCTCAGCAATCATATGTCTTAGTATATGGAGGTAATCCTGGATGCATTAAGAAAGGATTAAGTTGACATATTGATATAAGCAAATAAAATAAATGGAGAAAGACAAAACACTAATAAAATTTTAGCCCCAAATAGTTGTCCTTGATATCCAAATGCACTTATTTTTCTACTATAAAATATGTGGCATCCCCTTATAAGCCCCTTAGAGGCCTGGTGCATAAAATGCATGCACTGGGGGGTGGGGGTCCCTCTGCCTGGTCTTTGCCCTCTTGCAGTCCAGGACCCCTTGGCGGTTGTCCGACTGCCAGCCTAGGCTCAATTCCTGCAAGATCAGGCCTAAGCCGGCAGTCAGACATCCCTCTCGCAGTCCGGGACCCCTCAGGAGATGTAGCAGTGTGCCAAGCGGCAGATGGCCAGGGAGAGGCTTGCGTTCATCCTTGACCACTGCACCTGGTGCAATGGAGTCAGGAGAGGCTCCTGCTATGGCAGCTGCACTCACCAGCTGTGAGTCCAGCTTCTGGCTGAGTGGTGCTCCCCCTGTGGGAGCGCACTGACCACCAGGGGGCAGCTCCTGCATTGAGTGTCTGCCCCCTGGTGGTCAGTGCACATCATAGCGACTGATTGTTCTGGTCATTTGCTTATAAAGGTCGCTTAGGCTTTTTTGTTTAAGTTAAACTTAAGTCTTACTGTTTTTAAACAAAAGAGTTTTAATTAATACACATGCATACACACAAAAGAGAAAATCATAGTTTTTAAATTGCTTAATATTGAAAGTGATTTAATAATTTATGTGCCCTACAGTTCATATAACAAGTATTACATTTTCTTTATTAAATTGAGTTGGATAAACTAAAATAGAAATCACAGAATAAGAGAGGAAGCTGAAGCTGCAATAATATCATACTAATATCATCTTACCTAATAATAGACAAACATGTAAATTGACCATACCTTCGCTATGCTAACCAGCCAATCAGGAGAGTATGCAAATTAACCCAACAAAGATGGAGGTTAATTTGAATACGTAGGCTCCAAGTGGTGAAGTGAAGACTGAAGGCGAGCCGGAGCAGCGAAGATGGAAGACGGAAGGCGGCTCCGGCCGGAGCAAAGGCCTGGGTCTCGGGTGCCGGAGGAAAACTGGTGCCGGCAGCCAGGAGAAGGGAAGGCCTATTGCACGAATCTCTTCGTGCAACAGGCCTCTAGTATATACATAATTCATTATTATTAAATATTAAATATTTTACCATAAAAAGTACCTAGTTTATATAATAAGTGGTTAGTTAAGGGCTAATAACATTTTTTCACTATATTCTGTATTTAAGATTTTTATAAAATAGACTTTATTTTTTAGAGCAGTTTTAGGTTTACAGCAATATTGAGAGGAAAGTACAGAGATCTTCCATATACCTTCTGCTTGTTTTCTTTCTGAGTTTGAGTTTTTTGTATATTTTGGATAACAGTTCTTTATCGGATGTGTCTTTTGCAAATATTTTTCCCAATATGTAGCTTATCTTTTGACTGTGCCCTTTACAAAACAGAGTTTTTCACTTTCATGAAGTTCAGTTTAACAATTTTTTTCTTACAGGGACCATGCTCTGGTGTTGTATCTAAAATGTCATCACCAGCCTGGCCAGTGTGGCCCAGTGATTGAGCATTGACTCATGAACCAGCAGGTCATAGCTCAAGGTCTATGTCTAGATTATTTTCTTTATTTTTTTACATGCACATATACAGTTGTTCTAGTACCATTAGTTGAACAGACTATCACTAAACCATTGCACTGTCTTTATTCCTGTCAAGGATCAGTTGATTATATTTAAGGGGTCTATTTTTGGAAACATTATTTTGTTCCATTGATCTATATCTTTTCTCTCTCACCAATACTATACTATCTTAACTACAGTAGTTTTATTATAAGAACTACGTGACATTATGTAGTTCTCTGCCTCCCTCAGGTCACTCACCCTGGAGGTGTCAGCTGCCTTATTGTGAGTCAGCCCTGCAGAGAGACTAATGTGAAAAGACATGAGGTGTGCTAGCAACCACATAAATAAACTTGGAAGTGAATGCACCAAAGTTGAACCTTCAGAGAAAACTGCAGCTTCAGTGTACAACTTCAAAACAATTTTCTGACTGACCTTGTAAATATGGAACAGAGCTAGTCATTCCCAGATTTCTAATACATAGAAACTATGAAAAAACATAAATGTTTTCTGTTTACAAACACTAAATTTTGAAATAAATTACTAAGTAAAAATGGATAACTAATTTGGTATTTTACAGCTACTGATTTTGAAATTATTGATAATCTATAATAATAAAAGCATAATGCTAATTAGACCAGACATCCTTCCAGACGACCTTCCGGACGAAGCCAGGGCTGTGAGGGAAGCCCGGGTCCTGGGTGCCAGAGGGAAGCCGGTGCTGGCAGCCGGGGGAAGGAAGGCCTACTCTTGTATGAATTTTGTGCATCAGGCCTCTAGTTATTAATAAAAAGAAAATAGGAAACATAGTTAATAGTAGTGCTAGTCATGAGTGCATTGTCATGTATGAACTGTACTCATTATTGATTGTCTTTCTTGGTATTAAATCTATTTTAAAAATCACTGTAAAAATATTCTTTCAACAATTTTAGACTAAGGTTTTCCCCTCAAATGCATAGCAATAGAGCTCTGATGACTTATTCTCCTTTGTGTCACTAAATAACAGATTATAACACTGCTCCCCACATTTCCTGTTGTGAATGTAATAAAATATATTTGATGCAATTTAAAGTCCATGAACATTTAGATCACATAAATATTGGTTTGTACTTGTCATTGTAACTTATAATTACAGTATATGAAAGTACATCAGAATTTCTGTTTGAAAATTGAGTGTATGTAAACTAATAAAAAAAGTGTCATGAGAAAAGAATTGTAACTTAGAATTAGCTGGCTGAAAAGATTTTGAAAATATTTCATCTGAACTGTTGCATATAATAGTGCAATAGCTCACAGATTTTTAGAATGAGGGCATTTTAATGTCAATGATTTATATAAAAATAGTTCTTTTATTTTGCATGTTAATCAAGTGTTGATATTCAGATAGATTGCTGAATATTTTAGAGTAACTCCCTGCTTCTCATTAATGCCAGTGGTCAGCAGTCAACAGGCAAGACATCACTGATGCTATTCGAACTCTTTGCAGTCAGAAGCATGAACTCCAGAATAATTTGTTCTAAAATATTTTACATGATCTTGAATTAGTCATTCAAACTTCTTAAGCAAATATTTCTTAAGCTTTCAAGAAAAAGCTGGGCCTATAATGTAGAAGTTCTTCTTCACTACCATGATACTACATAGAAGGGACGAGGCAGATTTCCCCCTACAGGTTCAACAGGGTCTGACTTGAACATTATGATTTTTACTGCAGTATTCATTTCATTATGCAGCAGGCATATAATTTAAATAAAATGAATTCTACTCCTGGTTCCTAAATTGGATTCTAAGCCAATAGTACCATTCCCATTTTATCACAGAAATTCAGAAAGTTCAAATCTTAGTTAACCAGGTGGAATTCCTCTGCTCCCCAGACAAAACCTATCAGTGCAAAGCTCGATACTTGTCTCTAGAATTTTTGAGACATACAAACTCTAAATGTTCTGAAATGCAGACATAAAACTGGGACAATAACAACCATTTTTCCATGTTGAGGGACATGATCTTGAGGAACTAAAATAACAACAGAGAAGAGCAGAGCTCAAAAAAACCACATACAACTGACCAGTGTTTTGAGTCACAATGAGCAAAACAAGTGAAATAAACATATTTCAAACAGCATGATTGGTATCATAAACAGCTGACAAAATTCAGTTTCAATTTACATTTATCTAAAATGTAAGATATACGTATTTAAAACCTCTATAATAAGAGTTATTAGTTATAACTGAGCCATCAGTAATAACACTCAGCTGTTTTTTAAAAATTTTCCAGTGAATTCTTTTGTGACATCTCTTCAAGAAAAAAAACTGTTTCTATTCCATGAAAGGCCACAAACTCAAATGCATCTTGCTCCGTTAATGACTACATAAATTTTTAAGAATTGTTCCACACTTCCATTAAGTTCATGTTGCTTGCAGTTGTCTATATAGCAAGGCAAATGTTCCAAAGTCAATACACAGAGAACTTCCTTTTAAGCCTATAATCAATAATTGCCAATGATGAATAAACATCAATTATTAACAATGGATGTGGTTTAGGTTGTTTTACTTATGTCTGCTTTTAAAGCCTTGTAATGGATTGGTACTGTCAGGCATATCCACTAAACAGAGTTCACTCTGCTGAAAACACAGAGAAAGGTAAGAATTGTTGACAAGAGATGTTTAATCATCCCAAGTTACCTCTCTTTGATTCAAACATTCACTTCTTGTGATATACCAAAAAGCTGACTTAAAAATGGGCTTTGATGTGTTATTTACAAAAGCAAAAAATTTTGTTACATGTTTTCAGATTTTATTGAGCTAGCAACAAATTTACTACATCAGAATTTGCCAAAGATTAGACATAAGTTTTTCCATTGAACATTCCCGAATAAGAGTCAGGAATCTATTGGAAAAGGAAATGTTACACACTGAGTTGAGATAAGCATGAGGCGGCACAATATGGAAGTAAAGCACATTAAGAGATTTTTTTAAAAGGGTGTTATCTCAAATTCCAAAGATCAGTATGGAGGAAAATTTCAGTATAATATTTATTCGAAGAACTAAAGGCATATGTGGAGAAGAAAATTTTGAGCAGGGCTAACTTATATTTCAAAACTAGAAATCCAAGTAGAATAAAACACAAGCAAATGGTAGGAAATCAATCAATACCTTGAGTTTATACCATGAGAGAAATTGAGTCAACAATGTAACATAGATCTGATTAGAATAATTGGACCTATTTGGAGTGAAAGAAATGATGATGGGATTAGTTATTTAAAGTACATGATTATTAATCCTCAATCAATTATATGTATTAACTATGTGCCTACTTCCTGCTAGTTTTTTCAAGTTTGAAGTATTACCTTTATTCTTAAAATAGCCTTGTAAGGAAACCATGATGATAATATTTATTCCACGTGGGTAACTGAGGTTCAAAAATGTTAAGTAACATGCCCAAGACACTACAGCTAAAAAATAAACAAAACACAGTTAATCTTATTGTACCATATCTAATTTGTGGCCTCACATTGGTGTCTTGTGTAACAAACAGCTAGGATTAAGAGAACTTAAAATACAATGTTTGATATTCTTGTAATTTGCAGTTTTCCCAATATCTCATCTCTTGACTATATCAATTTCCTAGAAATACAATGCATTAAATAAGCAGTACAGCACTTAGCACCATTATTTATGCTTTGGTACATGATATCAGAATATATTTCCTCATCAGATTCTAATTCTGAATTTCTAGTGAGAATAGGATTTCTACTAACAGTAGCAGCTGAGGTTGTAGATTGTCTTTCCTTGACCTAAAGCATGCTTTCTTCCAAAATTTTCTGTGACAAATGTTAGGGTTTCTGACACATAGCTCTAGTTTTCAAGGCTCTGTAGACTGGCTGCCCTTATGTGCTTCCCTGATTACTTCACTCACTCTGAAACCCACTGAATTTACACAACTGGGAGTTTCAAAAGGGAGATTTTTGTCCTCTTTCTCCCAGGGGATTTTTTCATGTGTTCTGCCAACAAATTAGACATTTTATACTTTCACAGACATTCTTCTTTGAATGCTTCCTTCTACCAAGCTTTGTCTCTTGATTGGTTTAATTGTATTAAATTTAGAATCCTCTAAACTCTTGCTCGTTCTTTTGAAATATATAAAGTAATTCCTCCACTTGTAATTATTTATTGACACAGAATATCACTGAAGTATGGATTAAGACAACTAAGATGAAATATAATTGATAAGTAAAAATGAAACAGACCATTTTACAATATTATTACAATTTTTAAAAGAGTTCAGGTTTACAATGATTTAAAACATTTGATTAAAACATAATTCTCTTTTATATATTTAAATACTTGTAATTTTTTTTGTTCTTAATTGTATGAATAAAAATTTTGAGTCTGAAGATATTTAAATAGAAATTGGAGAGCCAAATATAAGTTTAAATGTCAAGTTGTTGTGTTTTGTTTTGTTTTTGGCCTCTAAAGCATACATAATTAAAGTTTAATTCTATAGCAAGGTGTGCCCAATGTTTGTCTTGGATTTTATCAAACTTAGTACAAACCAGATAACTGGAGAAGCAGGTTAGTTTAAGAACAAACAAACAAAATTATGAATATATTGTTTGTAGGATTTATCCACTTAAGTATCTATAGGATAAAGAATAAAGTCCAATATAAATTAAAAACCAGTTAATTTACATAGGACATATTGGTTTCATTATAAACTTTACTATTTTATTTGCTTTTATATATAACGCAATCTCCAAACATTACAAAAAAATGAAACCTAATATTCCGATCAAATCACATCGAAGGTATATTCTCAAATGTCTGTGTTTTATAGAATTTAGTTTGAAGGTTAAATCATTGCTCAATTTCTCCAAGCTTAGAGATCTAAAATGTTTGCTTTCTGAAAATAGAAAAGAAGTGCTTTACTATTTACCTTTGGGAATTCTAGGCATTTACCAAAAAAGAACATGTATTGAAGAGACTGGGAGTGTATTACCTGAACCTTTGCTTTGTGGTCAGATGCTTTTTCTATAAATTGAAGTGGTTCTACATAACTCAATGTCACATCATTCTAACAGAATCAAATGTGATCATACTCCCATCAATTCCACTTCTTATAATTAAGTGTCAATGTTGTACACCTGAAACTAATATAATATTATATATCAATTATAATTTAAAATTTTTAAAAAAGACTTTTAAAACATTATTTAAATTGATATAAATATCTTAAAATTGTTATAAATTAAATAAGAATAAAGACTATATTCTTAAAGCACAGTTATAAAAATATGCTATATTTAGGAAAAAAATGAAATGTACCTATAATACCTTTTATGATATATTATTTAAAATTCAAATAGTTCAAATGGGATATTTGATATCCTGTTATGCTTTTCCAGAACTAATTCATTAAATGAAACAGTGTATAAACAAAACTCAGAGGAGATCAGAAGAAAAAGATAGCTTGAAGAAAAGATAGCATGTTATGATGCTAGAAAATATTTAAGTGAAATATTTTGTAGGTTGAACTTAACTAATCCCATTTATTACTTTAACTAATTAATGAAACTTCATATATTTCAGAAAAGTACATAATTTGTTCCTGCTTTTACCAATAACTTAAGTGTCTTTGTTCATTTTTTGGCTACATAAACTACAAAGTATTTAAATAGTCTCGAATTATCTCTTTGTCTTTCTCTTTGTCTTTCTCTCTCTCTCTCTTCCTCTCTCTCTCTCTCTTCCCAACTAATATCTCCTAGAGTTCAGGATCTTTGTCTCCATTTCAACTGTGTTTCCTTGGTACTTAATATTATGTTCATATTGTAGTGAAATCTTAATTCTTACTAAATAAATAATCAGAGGAATAAATACTATCTTCTTTTTCCAAAAGTATAGTCCAGAGAGGGAAAATATAGATAAAAACAACATTGAGTGTAGAGCCATTTCTGCTAAAAATGAGAAAGGCAAAATCCTCTTAAGGAGAGTCTTTTGAATTTCAACATATTTTACATTGCCAAAGTTTTTTGAAAATAAAAAATAAGACTATATTTGGTCCTCGACAAGGAGATTGATTTTCTAATTGAGAAATAAACAGTAAAGAGAAAATTTATGTCTGCTGGTAACACATTCTCTTGGTGTTCCTTCTCAGAAAATGCCATGATTTTGTCTTCATTCCTGAACATTTTCCTGGATATAGAATTATAGATTGACAGTATTTTTCCATTCAGCACTATAAAAATGGTGTGCCAGTTCCTTATGATTGCAATGGTTTATTTTGAGAAATTGGGATTCATTCAAATTATTTTTCCATATGAAATATATTGCTTCACTTTCATTTAAAAAATCTGAGGAGACAATGGGGGGAATAAAGACACATTCTTAATACCTTAATCAATAAAAAATTAAAAAAAAACAATAAAAATAAATTCAGGTAAAAAAAAATATCTGTAGTTTTCTAATATATGACCAGGATGTGTCTTAAAGTGATTTTCTTTGAGTTTATTCTGTTTGAAATTTGTTCAGCTTCTTGAATCTGTAAGATTATATCTGCTAAATTTGGGGAATTTTCAGCCATTATTTATTCAAATATATTTTCAGCCTCA
The DNA here is from genome assembly GCF_000147115.1 of Myotis lucifugus. Lineage (NCBI taxonomy): Eukaryota > Metazoa > Chordata > Mammalia > Chiroptera > Vespertilionidae > Myotis > Myotis lucifugus. Next base: position 89,875 of record NW_005871455.1, on the reverse strand, counting down.
CCATTTTCTCCCCTTTTTCCAGGACTCTGATGATACAAGTGTCAGATATGTAGTTATAGTCCCACATGTTCCTGAGATTCTATTTTTGTTGCTGTTGTTGTGTTGCTTTGTTTTTTAGTCTATTACTTTAGAATTGTTTAGATTGGGTAATTTCTATCTCAGCTTCTTCAAGTTCACTGATTCCTTCCTCTGTACACCTCATTCTGCTATTCAGCCAATCCATTATTATTTTTTAAATTTTTATTGCATTTTTAAATTTCTAACATTTTATTTTAGTTCTTTATTTCTTTATTAAAACTTTCTGTTTACACATTTGTTTCAATCATTTAGTAATAACTCATTAAAACATCTTTATGATAGATACTTTGACATCCTTGAAAGACAATTGAACCTAAGTATCCATTGACAGATGACTAAATAAAGAAATTGTGGTATATGTTCATAATGGAATATTATTTCACCTTAAAAAATAAGGAGATTTTGCCATTTGTGACAATGTGGATGAAACTGGAGGATGTTATGCTAAGTAAAATAAACCGGTACAGAAAGAAAAATAACCCTACATAATCTCATTTCTATATAAGGTCTAATAATGTGAAATGTATAGAAGCAGAGATTTAAATGGTGGGGATTGGAGAAAGGGGGGACATTGATCAATGGTTATAAAGTTGCAGTAATATAGGATAAGTCTAGAGATGCTATGTACTGCATGATGACTATATTAAATAATAAATAAGTGAATACTAGAAATTTGCCAACAGAGTAGTTTGCAAAAGTATACAGGTGAAAAGTAAGAAGTTGGCAGTAGATGGTATCATCCAGAGTTGCAAGAAAATATTGTCCAGAGCAGAAAACTTCCTTAAAAAATAAGTAGAGAAAAATGAAATAGTTATGGGAGTTACTTTTCTTAATTTAAAAAGAAACTACTAGAAACATCAAAGTTGGTATCTGACACCTAAACAAAACTATGTTAATAAAGTGTTCTTAGAAACCTATTTAGATATTAAGACATTAAGGTATACCCTCACATACTGTTATGTATTATTTTTTCTTATAAAATGAAGAGTTTCTCTATTGTTGAATTGACACATATTTTAGACAAAACCTTTTAATAGACAGCTGGTCTGTATACCAATGTCTTTGAAGAATACCCAAAGCACAACCTTTGTAATTGCAGACATAAGACTCATGACTAATCAGCACAGTAGATCCACATTTGAACGGGCTCACCAGTGACCCTTAGGAGAGCTAAGTTCACAGGACAGTGTGTTAACTTTCCTAAAGCTCTTTGGAAATGAAGTGCTGCCCAATACTCATTAATTTTAATTATTTCTGATGAAATTGTTCTATCAGGAAGTGCATTAAAATTATCAGCTAAAATCAGACTTTGGGAATTCCTGCAGATTTCCATCATTCTATATGGGCTAATTGAGGCTTATTCTATCTGATTCCCTTTAGTGATAACATTACTGTGTTTCGTTCAGTTTTGTTTTCTTTCTGTAATTTATGCATAAGCAAAGATCAAAATGACAATGGCCTGCATTCGATGTGAAGGAGTGTTGGATGCTTTGTGGCAGACATTTTATCAAAGTAAAAGGCTTTTCCAGCAACAGGAGTCCCTTCAGTGTGGGTTGGGACACTCTATAACATAGTGTATACTTTCTTATTGATCTGTAAAAATATTTACAAATTAATGTATGTGAATCTTTGGTCTGAGATATGTATTCTCACTATATTTGCTGGCTTGCATTTTTACTTTCTTGATCATGACATTTTATAAATTCATGTTCTGAATTTTAATAAAATTCTATTTATCAATATTTCCCTTCACTTATGACTTTTTGTTGTTTCATTTTTATCCTGAAGAAATTCTTATTTATACCAAGGAAAATAAAAAATATTCTTCTATTATTTTTCCTGAAAAATATTATTTTCTTTTTCCATCTAGGCCTACAATTCAAATGGAGTTGACTTTTTATGTATGGTATACGATGGGTGTCAATGTTCATGCTTTTCCCCATATGAATATTCAGTTGTTCCAGCATAAACAGAGTGGCATGTATTGTTATAAATGAAGTGACAATATAAGAAGATTTATATCTGTATAAGTAGGGATGACTTTATTCTGTTCCATTCTTCTGCTCTTTGATTCTTATATCAGCGACACTACTTTAATTATTGTAAACTGGAAATAAGTCTCTAACAGGCAGTGCAAGCCCTTCAACTTCATTCTTCTGTAAAAAAAACGTGTATTCACAATTCCTGGCACTATGCAGCTACATATAAGTTTTAGGTTCATTTTGTCAATTTCATCAGGAAATAAAACCTCTAGGAATTTATTTTAAATAACATTGGATCCACGGATCAATTTTAAAAGAAATAACATTTTTACTCTATTGAGTCCTTAAATTCATAAAGTGAATAAACCCTCAAGGTTGCTGCTTTCTAATGGCCAAAATCCCAGAGGAAAAAAAATGACTACAAATATACACGTCCCTTTGATATGTTTTATTCTTCTTGAATCTTGGCCCCTCTATAACTGACTGCTCTCCAGTCCCTTCAAGACTGTTTTTATGGGGGGAATTCCCCAAAAAACTTTCTTTTCTTTAAAAAATTTTATCTAGAATATATGGTTTGATTATATCTACATTGCAAAAGCTAGAAGAAAAATCTTTAATAATTTATTTTCATTATGAAAAGTTATAAATTGTTGAGATTGGTGAACTAAAATGTTCCAAATCTAATTTGTGACAGGCACAATGACAATGTAAGAAATATTTTGTTCTTACCCATTCCAGGATTTTAAGCTTTTATGTAGAAGGATGTGGCACAAAAATGTTTATTCTCAGATACAATAAGTGGGAAGATACTTCTCAAAGTCCAGGAAACTGCTTAAATAGGCATCCTATAAGTTCCTCTCTTTTGGAAATACTTTCCATTAAAACAGATCTTTATTTTTGGAGAAAACCATATGCTGGTTTACCTAGAAAGTGTCTATGAGTGGTTCTGTATCAGGAGCATAGCCAACCACTGCAGATTCCACATTTTCTGATATCAGAAATAACAGCATTTACTTTATCTTATTTTGGGGTAATCTTTTACAATATTGGTATAACAGTTATAAGGCAGAGTACAAAGATCTTTTGTGACTGTGCATAAATATCATATTTGCATAAGTGTTTTAATCACAAACACAGAATCTGAAATTGATAGAAATCATATTGATCTTTAGTAACTCACATTACATTTATGTTAATAATGAATGCGATGGCAGCATCATAAATATGCAAAAGAGCCCCACATCAGCCTAAACATCACCCGTAATTTGTAGGCTTACACTCATAGAAAACCACTAATGGAATGTAGTGCATTTTCTTTTCTATGAATAGTCAAATGTCATGCATAATGTAAGAGTGCAACTGCTAATAGCAGTCAGGCAGGAGCATTTAAACTTGTTCATATGGGCAGTACAAACTGATCTTTGAGGCGGCCCATAACAAAATACTTCTCTGCCTTTACCCTGCCCTGATTGTCCAGTTATCCTTTTCCCCAGAGCTGATATTTATAGGAAGCACAGAAATGATTATTTTGGTATTTAGGGGATACCTACCATATGTAGGAGAATGGTGGCCAATTAATACCTAACAAATCAAGGCCAAAATTCTCTAAAGCATCTGCACAACCTGTTTTATGTCAGAGTATCAGAACATTCTTCCAGGATATCCATTATCACTATATAGCCTCGTGATATCTATTACCACACCTTCCTTTTTGTGTAAAAAGTCTTACAGAAATGGTAACATTGAAGTCATCTGCAAATAACTGGAGTCAGAGACTTAGTTGTTGCAGTTCACAGGATGATTATGTTAATACAAAAAAACTGGTTTAGGCTGTAATAAAGAATAAAAAGCATTTATTTGAATATATTTGATTGCATTTATCTGCAATCTGAGAGAGGTAAATTCAGGTAGCAACCCAAACTGTGTTCTGGAGAGAACAAAGAAAGCCAGATTTATAAAAAGGCAAAAACCACAAAATGTAATTCTTTCATGCAAATGAAGGATTGCTGTCTAGGTTAACTAGGATTGGCTAGTTCCTATATGAAAACGAGGGTGGCGAAAACTACAGAGAAGGAAATAGAGTTCATGTATGCCCATGTAGCAGTTGTTGTTCCAGGAACAGTATGGCTCCAGGACTTTCTGAGCTGAGTTTAGCAACAGGTTACAGGTTTAACAACTTATTAGCAGCACTGGGTACTGAGGCATAAGATGTGCAGAGGCTCCTCTTCCTTAATAGTCTCCTGACTCTACCAATATTTTAAATGACTCTCTCAGCAGCGTTTATTTCATTTTACTTTCTCCATTATCAATTAATGACACCTAACCCTAGGATTATTATTGGAAGCTCCAGGAAATGATCATTTTTAGAGGAATCTTATTTGACATGAATATCAAGTGTTTCATCAACCTTGCTGTGAGCTTCTAAACCCCTACCCTGAACCCACACCAAGCTGAAACTGGAGCTGTTAGCATGAGAAGCTAAGACAGAGAAAATAAAAATGCATTTGTTGCAATATTTTATTTTTGCTTCAAATAGTATTCCTCCAGACCACCATATCTACATTTCTATATATCTATCTCTAAGTATAGGTGCATTTATCTGGAGATATAATGCTTAGACACATAGATATAATGCTTCTATAAGCAGTAACTGATTTAATCCTCATGATATACCTATATCTCAGGAAATATTATTAATCAGATTTTCAGCTGATGAAACTGAGACCAAGAGCTACTACTAAATAAATGGGCCCAAAGTTCATAGTTAGTAAATAAAATGAAACAAGGTTTTACACCCATGGAATTAACTCTATAGCCTGTACTGGCACTTGGTAGGCAGTTAAGACATGTCTGTTTTATTCAATTTAATCAGAGCTTGGAGACCAAATAGGATGAAAAATATTTTATTTCATTAAGAAAAAAAGCAGTTGAGAATTTAATCAAATTTTTCTTAAGAGATAATCAGTCTATTTAGGGTCAATATGCACAAATTATATATAGATACATTTATACACATATATATTTATATATTATTCAAAGAAAAATTGAGTTTACTAGTATTGATAAACAACTTAAGGTACAATCTACATGCCATTGGGCATCAATTACATTTCTACAAGGGTCTAGCACAGATTTACAGTCACAGTTAATGGCATGTGAAATTGATGGAAGAAAGTATTGATGTTCAATAATAAAGCAATCAGATTCTCAGAAGGCCAGATAGTTTGAACATCTTTCAGAAAATGTCATTTATCTAAGTTGACATGCAAAATGCTCTCATATTTCAAAAAGAATGATGGAAGTATCAAGCTAAGTGTATTTATCTTTGTGACTGTGTTTTGTGGTACATGAAAAATAGAGAATAAAGGTAAATATTGAAGTCTATCACTTGAATATTTGGCTACACATTGCCAAATATTCAGAAACATTTGGTGTGGTATTATATGGTGATACTATAGTATTAGATTAATAATTTTCAAACAATAATGAACTCACAGAAAGAGAAACTAACAAAAAGAATCCCATTTACCATTGTAACAAAAAAAGTAAGATACCTAGGAATAAACTTAACTCAGGAGGTAAAAGACCTGTACTCAGAAAACTACAGGACGTTGAAAAAAGATATAGAGAAAGACATAAACAAATGGAAGAATACACCATACTCATGAATTGGTAGAATCAACATCATAAAATGCCCATACTACCCAAAGCAATTTATAGACTCAATGCAATCCCCATTAAATTACCAATGGCATATTTCACAGACCTAGAACAAATGCTCCAAAAATTCATATGGGATAAAAAAAAGACCCTGAATAGCCACAGCAATCCTGAGAAAGAAGAATAAAGTTGAAGGGATCACAATACCAGATATCAATCTGTATTACAAAGCCACTGTCCTCAAAACTTCCTGGCACTGGCACAAGAACAGACATATAGACCAATGGAATAGAACAGAGAACCCAGAAATCAACACAAGCCATTATGCTCAATTAATATTTGACAAAGGAGGCAAGAGCATACCATGGAGTCAAGACAGTCTCTTCAATAAATGGTGTTGGAAAAATTGGATAGATACATGCAAAAAAAATGAAACTAGACCACCAACTCACACTATACACGAAAATAAACTCAAATGGATAAAGGACTTAAACGTAAGACGGGAAACCATAAAAATCCTAGAAGAAGCCATGGGCAGCCAAATAGCAGACATTTGTTGCAGCAATATCTTTGCCCATACAACTCCTAGGGCAATGGAAACTAAGGAGAAAATAAACAAATGGGACTACATCAAAATAAAAAGCTTCTGCACAGCAAAAGATACCATCAACAAAACAACAAGAAAGACCACTGCATGGGAGAACATAATTGACAATGCTATCTCAGATAAGGGTTTAATCTCCAAAATTTACAGGGAACTCATATAACTTAACAAAAGGAAGACAGAGAATGCAATAAAAAGTTGGCAAAAGGCCTAAATAGACACTTTTTGAAAGAGGACATACAGAAGGACAAGAGATACATGAAAACATGCTCAAAGTCACTAATCATCCATGAGATGAAAATCAAAACAACAATGTGGTACCATCTTACACCTGCTGGAATGGCTATCATCAACAAATCAACAATTGACAAGTGCCAGATGCAGTGAAAAAGGAACCCTTGTGCACTGCTGGTGGGCATGCAGACTGGTGTAGCCACTGTGGAGAACAGTATGGAGTTTCCTCAAAAAGTTAAAAATGGAACTCTCATTTGACCCAGTGATCCCACTTCTAGGAATATATCCCAAGAAACCAGAAACATCAATCAGAAAGGACATATGCACCCCTATGTTCATAGCAGCACAATTTACAATAGCTAAGATTTGGAAACAGCGTAAGTGCCCATCAGCAGATGAGTGGATTAAAAAACAGTGGTATATCTATACAATGGAATACTATGCTGCTATAAAAAAAGAAGGAACTTATACCATTTGCAACAGCATGGATGGACCTGGAGAGAATTATGCTAAGCAAAATAAGGCAGTCAGAGAAAGATGAATATCACATGATCTCACGCATTTGTGGAATATAAGGAACAACATAAACTGATGAACAAAAATAGATCCAGAGATAGAGAAACACCAAACAGACTGTCCAACCTCAGAGGAAAGGTGGCGGGGGTGGGGGAAGGGGGGTGTGGAGAGGGTAAGGGATTAACCAAAGAACTTGTATGCATGCATATCAGCATAACCAATGGTCACAAACACTGGGGCAGTGGGGGCTTGTTCTGGGGGGTGGAATGGCCGGGGAGGGGTCAATGGAGAAAAAAGGAGACATGTAATACTAAACAATAAAATAATAATCTATATAATAAAGAGCCAGTGTCGTAACCACCGATTATGACGGAAAGCTTCACCAGCACTGACTGGGGCCAATGCCAGAGCGCGACACAGCACTAACTGCCTAGGGCAGCGGTTCTCAACCTGTGGGTCATGACCCCTTTGGCGGTCGAACGACCCTTTCACAGGGGTCGCCTAAGACCATCCTGCATATTAGATATTTACATTATGATTCATAACAGTAGAAACATTACAGTTATGAAGTAGCAATGAAAATAATTTTATGGTTGGGTCACAACATGAGGAACTGTATTTAAAGGGCCAGAAGGTTGAGAACCACTGGCCTAAGGGGCTGCGGATCAGGCCTGGAAAGAGGCCTGCAGAGAGAGAGGCAGGGTCTGATCCGTAGCCTCTGTGGCAGCCGTTGATCAGAACTTGCCTCTCTTTTTCTCCTAGCCTGGCCAACAGCCGTGCCTCCATTTCTCTCCAGGCCTCCACCAGGGGTGCTGATCAGCCTCGCCTTTCTGATCAGGCCCCGTTGATAGTCCCAAGGATGCTGACTGGCATAGAAACAGACCAATCAGAACTAAATCTGGGTGAATGTAAGGAGCCAATGGCTGCGTAGGAGGCAGAGCTTTTGACGCTGACTGGCATAGAAACTGACCAATCAGAACCAAATTTGGGTCAACTGTGAGGAGCCAGTGGCTGCCTAGGAGGTGGATCTTTTGATGAGGACTGGCATAGAAACTGACCAATCAGAACCAAATTGGCTGGCAGAGGAGGGCAGTTGGGGGTGAGATCAGGCCTGCAGGGGAGGGCAGTTGGGAACAAGATCAAGCCGGCATGGGAGGGCAGTTAGGGGTGATCAGGCAGGCAGAAGCAGTTAGGGGTGATTAGCAGGCAGGCAGAGAGGTTAGGGGCTATCAGGCAGGCAGGCAGGCAGAGGGGTTAGGGGCAATCAGGCAGGCAGGCAGGTGAGTGGTTAGGAGCCAGCAGTCCCAGATTGTGAGAGGGGTGTCCAACTGCCAGTTTAGGCCCGATGGGGTTGGGCCTTAACTGGTGGTCGGACATCCCCCAAGGTATCCCCGATTGGAGTGGGTGCAGGCTGGGCTGAGGGAACCCCCCTCCATGCATGAATTCCGTGCACCGGGCCTCTAGTCCTATATAATAAAAGGCTAATATGCAAATCTACCAAACAGAGGAATGACCAGTCGCTATGACGTGCACTGACCACCAGGGGGCAGACGCTCAATGCAGGAGCTGCACCCTGGTGGTCAGTGTGCTGCCACATGGGGAGGCCACTCAGCCAGAAGCTGGGCTCACAGTTGGTGAGTGCAGCGGCGGTGGCAGGAGCCTCTCCCGCCTTTGTGGCAGCGCTAAGGACCCTGAGGCAGACATCCCCCTCAGGATCCCAGACTGTGAGAGGGCACAGGCCGGGCTGAGGGATGCCCCCCCCCCCAGGGCATGAATGTCGTGCACCAGGCCTCTAGTAATAATAATAAGAAGAAGAAGAAGAAGAAGAAGAAGAAGAAGAAGAAGAAGAAGAAGAAGAAGAAGAATTTTCAATTAGATGTTGTGGTATCATTTGATAAAATTCTATTGTAGGAAGCCAACTTCCAAGATATCCCCTGTCTCCTGGGATGTTATGCTTGTGTAATCATTGCCCTTTTACTGTAGGCTGAACTTTGTCACTTAATTTTAACCAACATAATATAAGATGATTTGATGTTACTCCTGTGGTAAGGTTACAAGTGATTGTGACTTATGTTCTTTCAGCACACTCTCCATTATTTCTGCTTTGATGAAGCAATCTACCATGTTGAAAAAGTCCATGTGGTAAGGACCTGAGAGTGGGCCACTGGTGAATGAGGAGAAACTAAACTCTTTAATCCAACAACCTGCAAGTAGCTGAACTAGCCAACAACCATGTATGTGAGCATGAAAGCAGATTCATCCTCAGTAGATCCTTCAGATGAGACCTCAGTGACGGACAGCACATTAAATGTGGCATGTGATAGACTCTTGTTCAGGTCCCAATTTTAAATGAATTTATTTTGGATATGCACAGAGGATTAGAATTGCTGGGTCATATGGTATGTCTTTGTTTAATCTTGTTATAAACTGCTGCATAATTTCACATTATCCAGTTTCTCCATATCCTCTCCAAGACTTGCTATTTTCTAAGGTTATTTATTTATTTAATTATTTAGCCATCCTAGTAAATGCAAAGTGGTATCTCATTGTGGTATCTCATCCAAGTAAATGGCTTTATTTTACATTTTTCTAATACCTACTGATATTGAACATCTTTTTATGGTCATATTGGTCATTTGTATAGTTTCTTTGAAGAAATGTTTCTTCAAGGCCTTTTACCTTTTTTCATGTGGGTTGTTTGTCTATTGTTGTTGAGTTTTAAGTGTTCTTTATAAATTCTGGATATTAATCCCACATTGAATTTCAAAATATTTTCTTTCATTCATTAAATTGCCTTTTTGCTTTCTTCATAGTATTCTTTGATGGATAAATGTGTTGTTGTTGTGTTTTTTTTTTTTAATTTAAACAACCTAATATTTTATCTAATGTTTTCTTCTAAGGGTTTTGTTGTTTTAGGTCTTAAAGTTTAGGTTTTCGATTAATTAATTTTCACTTAATTGTTATATATGGTATAGGTAAGGTACGATTTTCTTCCTTTCTTTCTTTCTTTCTTTCTTTCTTTCTTTCTTTCTTTCTTTCTTCTTTCTTTCTTTCTTTCTTTCTTTCTTTCTTTCTTTCTTTCTTTCTTTCTTCTTTCTTTCTTTCTCTTCTTTCTTCTTTCTTTCTCCTTTCTTTCCTTTCTTTCATGTAGATTCATTTTCCCAGCATTATTTTTTTTTAAAAAGACTGATCTTCACCAATGAATGGTCTTGACACTCTTGTCAAAAATCAATTAAACATTATCTGACTGCTTATTTTGGGGCTTCCTATTATATTCAATTGGATTATGTATCTATTGTTATGCCAGTACCTTACTTTTTAAAGTACTGTAGTTTTGTAGTAAGTTTTAAAATTATGAATTGTGAATCCTCCAATGTCATTCTCTTTGAAGATTTTTTTTAGCTAGTCAGGTCCCTTTGCAATTCCATATGTATTTGGAAACTGGATTTTTCATTATTTTATTAAAAGTGATGTGAGAATTTTGATAGAGGTGTGTTAAACCTATAGATGGCCGATACATTATGAACTATTTTATACAGTATCTTTACTTGCATTTTGGCAGCCTCCTGACTAATAGTTTTGCTTTATAGAATACAATATTTTCATTTATGTCTTAGTTTTTGGAAGAACAGTAACATTTTAATATATGTATGTTGTTTTCTATGGAAGTTAAACCCAAAGCCACAACTTGAATAATATTAAGGCAGGCATTTCATTTACTTATAGTGGAGGTGTCTTCTTGTCTTCTTGTGAATGCCTATGTAAGTACTTTATGAACATTTTAAAATCATCATTAAAAAGTAAGTTTAAAAGACAATCAACATTTGTGAAGTAATAATCCAAGAATATTTATTAGTGCCCTTGTCCTGTGCCAAAAGGTAGCTGGTTCAATTCCTGGTCGGGGTGTGTGTGCAGGAGGCAACTGATCAATGTGTCTCTCTCTCTCTCCTCCTTTCCCTTCTTCTCTAACAATCAATTTTTTAAAAGAATATTTATTAGATTAGTTATCTTTTGTTCCTTTATAAATGATTCATCCTACTATCCCAAAGAATCTAAGAGAGTATCCTGTTTTCTCAGTATTATATAGTTTAAAATAAACAATTAAAAGAATTCCTCATAATTTGAGAGTCTAGGTAAATTCTCAAAAAGATGGTAAAGTGTTCATTTCTGAGAACCATTTTTGGAAAAGAAATGGATCCTTATATTAGGGCAATTTTTTTCTCACAAAATAAGTTAACTTTCCACATAGTATTAATGATAAATACCATCCAGGAGGTTAATTTAAAACATATGTATGTATAAACCGGCAGGGGAGGGCAGTTAGGGGCGATCAGGCAGGCAGGCAGAGGAGTTAGGGGTGATCAGGCCAGCAGGCAAAGTGGTTAGGGGTGATCAGGCAGACAGGCAGGTGAGCGGTTAGGAGCCAGCAGTCCTGGATTGGAGAGGGTGCAGGCCGGACACTGGGCCTCTAGTATATAATAATTATAGATGTTACTAGTGTATATTGCTACAAATATTATGAAAATGTGAACAGAATTAGAATACTTTTAAAAATAGAAAAAGGGCAAAAGCTCAAACATTAAAATATATCAAAAGTCATTAGTTTAAAAGTAATAGAATGTAATTGCACTTTAAAGTTGCTGGTATATATGGAAACGAGAAAATTATTTTTTCAGACATCATCCTCTTATTTTGTAATACAGAGCTATTTATAAGAAAAATAGGTAAACTTCCTAGACCTAAATATGCATGTAATTGTGAAATATGATGCATAATGTTTGATGATTATTATTCTTATAATTAAAGATCTGACTTACGATTAACAGTGTCCCAGTATTCTTCTGAAAATAGATTAGTATATGAGAATGGATTTTTTTAAAAGAAAGAATATTTTGGTGGTTCTGTAATTTAAATATTTTTTAAAGAACTTGTTTATAATACATTGAATATATAAGGCATTTTTTTCCTGGAATTCAATAAAAAAATAGCTTATTTTAAAAGTATATGACTACTATAGCAGTAAATATACTTTTCTAGAATCTGCTCTTGGTAAATCCTAATAGGCATTTTAATAATCAGTTAATGAGCATTTATGTTGATGGTATAAAATATTTTAGTCAATTATGTGTATTATATATTTATCTTACTAGTGTATAATATTTTTTATCAACTAATACAGTTATCATAGAACAGTATGTTAAACCACAAAAATAATATAAGCTTTATTTATCTTTCTCATTACTAAGTACTAAAAGTACTTTTCTCCCAAACTCTTATGTCAGTCAATAAAAGATAAATATAAAAAAAAATTCCAAAACTTTCTCATATCATAGAAAATCTAGTTTCTGTGCTTGATTGCATTTGTTCCTTACTTATTTCTCTATGTCCTTTAAAGTTTTATTGCTTTATAGATAAAAAATAAACAGAAAAAAATTACAAAAGACAATATCAAGATAATACACCTACTGGCAATAAGATAAATTATTTTTTCTCTGGCTCTATAATAATTTATTTTTCTAGAATTCCAGAGGTCAGCCTGACATAAGATCAAATACTAAATGAAGTGAGAATTGCCAAATAATTTAAAGCCATGTGAATTATTATATATCTGTTTGTTTTTGCATGTAAGGAATTTTGAAGTAACCACTCCAAATTAACAATAAGTACAAAACTGAACAGACTGAAAAACAAACAACTACCTTGGATGCCTAAGAGAAGGGAAAATATGGAACAAATCACTGCTCTCAAGATTGAGAGGTAGGCAAATACAGGGTGTCACATCCTACTGCAGTAGAGACACACAGGCAGAAATTGACACAGAAACCAGTGATGGGGTAAAAAAAATATATAAACTGTAATTGGCAAATTGCTAGAGTTTAAATGTAGACAATGCTGAGAGTTAAAAACTCCAAGGGGACCCAGCCATAGAGGGATCCCCACAGTATTGTGAGATATGCCCCCAGGAACTAAACTAGGTTTCCACAGTGAACTAGAGGCCCAGTGCACAAATTCATGCACCTTGAAAGGAACTGTGGGCAATGAGGCTGCAGTGGCAGGTCTCAGCCCATCATTGCACCCCTGCCCGACCCCTCCCACCACGGTCCCTAGTCCCTTCTCTGCTGGCAAACCCGCTCCCACCACCGCTCCCACACACTGACGGTGCCGACCCTGCTTGCACCCGCTGATGGCATGGAGCAATTGGTGCCGAAGCCCGTCAGTGGGTGCAAGTGGCAGCTGCTGCCACAATCGCCCCTCAGGAGCAGGGGGAGGTAGAGAAGCCCTCAGGGGCGATCAGGGCCTGCAGCCACCTCTAGCACCTGCTGACGCCGCCAAGCGATCGGACTGGTGTCTGCCGGGTGCTGGCAGCGGGTGCGACCAGAGCTGGCACTGGCAGCAGGTGTGAGCAGGGCCAGCACTGTCCGCAGGTACAAGAGCCGGGTGGCACCGTGGCGCACGGGAGCAAAGAATTTTCAGTAATCATCAGAGGCTCGCCTGGATGACAGCGACCAGCACCCTGCCTTGGTCTGGCGCCCCCGCTCACCTGTTCCATCATCCCACTGCGGCTGACACCTGCCATGTTCCATGCTCCGTGGCCTACTGCCGACACCCGCCATGGTCCACGCCCACCCCCTGGTGGTCAGTGCACATCACAGTGACTGGTTGTTTGGTGGTTCGGTTGTTCTGCTGTTCAGTCTATTTGCATATTAGGGTTTTACATATATATAGATACTGGAGAAAAATTCCCTGGTGCTTCCAGCAGAGGGAGGGGCAAAGGAACCTGTTTGAAATACACCAAAGCACTCACTTCTTAAGAAGGCCTGATCTTAAGGGGAACTAGTTATCCACAGCCTAACCTAACAGATACCTCATCAAAGAAGATATACATATGACAAATAAGCACATGAAAAGAAGTTCCACATCATATGTCACCAGGATAATGCAAATTAAACCTAGATACCACTATACACCTATTAGAATGGCCAGAATCCAGAACACTGACACCACCAAATGACAGTAAGGATGTCGAACAGAAACTCACATTCATTGCTAGTGAAAATGCACCAATGCTACAGACACTTGGAAACATAGTTTGGCAGTTTCTCAATCACCATTTTCTCAAAATAAATTTTATGTCTTCCACTAGTTTGAAAATTCATTGAGTTTTTAAATTATCTAGTAAATTAAATCTACCAGACTTACTAAATTTTCTCTTCATGTTAAAAGTGGTTCACAGATCTGTAAACACTTCAAGATATCGGAAGAAAAATAAAAACAACCACGTGCAAAGAATACAGAAAGTGGCAGAATATTCAAACATTTAATTTAATGGTTACTATGAGTTCAGAAACCCATCTTCTAAATTTTGCAAAAATCCTGGAAAATTACTACCGCTTGCATGGGTCTAATTTCCTCTTCCATGTTGCTTTCAAACTTGTCTATATGAAAGCTTTCCCCTTCTGTTTTCTATGTGCTGCATCATTGTTGAATGCTACATGTGAGAAAAGTGGTGGAAATCAAGTGTGTTAATAAGGCAGTAAAGAGGAATGGTTAAGAGCATGAACTTTGGAGCCAGCTCACACAAGCTTAAATCCTTACTATGAAACATTAGTACTTTTCTTACTCTCCATGTACCTCAGCAACTCTATCTGTATAATACAAACATCATAGCGCTGACTCTGTGAGGCCCATGTGAGGGTTTAACAGGTGACTGCCACACTAATAATTCTCACACTTTATTATCACCTCTTTTTCATTTTAACCCTGGTTTAGTCTTAAATGCAGAATGAAGTCAGTAATTAAATAACTAATCAACAGTATTTAGTAAAATTAAAAGGGAAGGTTGCCTTTTTTCAAATATATTTCTGCAGAAACATTCTTATGTATAAAGTACCCAAATGATCACCTAAATGTATACTATTCTTTGTTAGCAACAACAAACCAGAACATAACTTTCAAATTCTAGGGTTTCTATTTTCTCTCAATCAACTTACATAAAAAATCATTATCAATGTAAGTAATATTTAATTTAAGTGTGAGTTTAATGTATATCAATATCCATTCCTGTATGTACATACTGCTAAAAGAAACTTCAAACTGTGGATTTCTGGGTTTCCTTCAATAAATTCAGCAATTACTTCTTTTTTTCATTATATTGTAGCATCACATTGTGTGACTTGTGCTTTAATGCATCATGATAATTTACCTCATGTCCCTGCCTCATATTTTGAGATTGTACACTGCAGATGATAGGGTAAATAAGCCTTGAAAAAGCTTTGTCTCACTGCATTTGGTCTATTATGCACTGACCAGCAATCATATATATATGCTAATCATGGCTATGCTAATAACTATGCTAAATCATAGCTATGCTAACTATAATTTGGTATTAATATAAAAAGGGAAAGAAAAAGAGCACACTGAAATACCAGGACCAAAATATTTCTTGCTCTTGATGTCAAAAATCTATTTGAAGGTAGTCTACAAACAGAAAAATCTCAATAGGCAGCAAGTCTATGTTTGCTTATACACTATTCAACTTGAAGTAAGTTCCAGTGAGAAAATCCAATGCACTTGATTCCTTTTGTATTATTCATTATAGTTCAACAGACATCTGCCCTAGTCCTCCAAATGTAGGTTCCAGGACCCCAGTGGACATTATGGGCCAGAATTTAGATATTCGCTTTTCCCAATATTTGATGAAATGTAAGGTGACTGGGCTTTAGGCAATGACCTTTTCTTTAAAGTGTGTAAGCCATGCAATGCCATATTATTACCCCCCCCTTTTTTTGCTTTGATGGAAATCAAGTTCTATGCTATTTAAGATAAAAAATTAAAATATTTTTGATAAATTAAAACAAGAGAATGTAATTTTTATGAAATTGTTTGAGTGTCATTCTACTCACTGAGTGAGATCATTGGATTTTAAGTTTCTCCCCAAACATTGAGAAACTGATTTTATTTATAAAGCATATTTTTGATGCAATATGTCCTAATAATGATACTACCATATTATTCAAATGCAATTTTTGTTTAAAAATCAACATACAGAATTCAATGCATATATTTAAATAATAAGTGTTATATTGTTAGAAAAATTATAGAATTTTAATAAACAGATTTAGCTGTCAAATTTACTTTTGATAAGAAGTAAAAAACAATCAATGGAATTTTTGAGAGATAATAGAAATCCCTATAAAGAAAGTATCAGATAAGAGCTTTTTTAGTTACACTATTTCACATTGATTTTGGTAAGACACTAACAGTAAAAATTGATTACATGATGCCAATTCTGTCTTGGTGAAGGAAGGGTGAAGCTGTCCCTTTAAGTAGAAAAATTCAATTCTTTTTTTTTTCTGAAATCCAAACAACTATTTAAATTGAATGTAAAAAAATGGAACATCTTGCAATCATCCTAAAAATCTAATAATGTGCATGTTACCCAAAAAATGAATAACGTGTCCTAATAAATCATGTTGCCTATTGACTACCCAATAATGGGCTGTGCCAAGTTAAGATTAAAATATCATGTTTCCAACTTATAGAAAGAAAAACCTAAAAATGTAAAGGGAGATTTTTTTAATGCTCTTATTCAGCTTAATAACAGGTATAGGGAAAAACTATTTATATATTCCTATCAGACAGGAAATATTTATTGAAAGCACACATGTTACAATAAACTTTTATTGGTTTCATATGTCTTAATTTTAAAAGTAACTTAAATAATTATTTTATACACTCTAAGAGTGCCATTTATTTCATTACTTGCTATAATTTCTGTCTATATAGACCGGTTTTAGTAATAATAGAAATAATATTAAATATGGTTAACATTTATTAGGTATTTACCACTTGCCATGCTCTGCACTAGCCACTCTACATTTATATTATTTTATGTTTTCTTATGAGGAAGGTAATATCTCCATTCTTCATATGAAGAAACACAAGAACATTTAGAACAAAGCTAGCATGTAGAAGAACTATAATTTTTAAAACATATTTTTATTTCTTTTAGAGAGAGAAAGGGAGAGAGAGATAAAAACATCGATGAAAGACAACATTGATTGGCTGCCTCCTGCATGTCTCTCACTGAGGATAAGCCTGCAATCCAGGCACGTGCCCTGACCTGGAATGGAATGGGTGACCGCGGTGCATGGGTTCACACTCAACCTCTCAACCACATGGGCGGGGTGAAGAGCTATAATTTGAACACAGGCAGTTCTGGGGTGTGATTATTTGTTAACTCAAGCATTTTTGGGCCACAGATTTATGTTTAGTGCCATGTCTGAATTATATAGTTCTGCATCTATGGTCTCCCATGGACTAATAGAATGAGATGACACTTCTTGCAAGGCATTCTACAGGAAGTCAATAATACTGAAATGGAATACTGAGGTCTTCTTAATACCCACTTATAAAGCACTGCCCAGATATTTAATACGCAGATAAGGGTTATCTTGGAGGGTCCTTTTTAAAAAATATATTTTATTGATTTTTTACAGAGAGGAAAAGAGAGGGATAGAGAGTTAGAAACATCGATGAGAGAGAAACATCAATCAGCTGCCTCCTGCACACTCCCACTGGGGAAGTGCTCGCAACCAAGGTACATGCCCTTGACTGGAATCGAACCCGGGACCCTTGAGTCCACAGGCTGATGCTCTATCCACTGAGCCAAACCGGTTAGGGCTTGGAGGATCTTCATTCAGCTTTATTTTTCAACAATAGCAAAGGTCTCCAGGTTGTCAACTTAATCCTTCCCACTAACAGTGTTCCAGTCCAGAACTTAATTCCTTGTTTGAAACTTCCTTTCATCTCTCTCAAACCTTGCCCCACTTCAATCCAGTCTCATCTTGTTTATACTTTCTAAATTTGTGGCTTCACATTTTATTATGACACTTCACTGCTTAACGGTTTTCAAACTGACCCTAGGACTGTTCTCTTTAGCTAAGAAAATATTTTAATTTGAATGTTTTGTGGCTGGGCATATATTCTCCAGTTCAACAGCTCTTCAATTCCCCAATATCTTTTGCAATTTGTATTCATACATGCGCATTCGTGGCTGGAATTATGCAGGCAGTGGATTTTGACTTTTTAATTATTAGATAGAATCGAGTATCCTTACCTAAGTATTTGTGGTCCAGGAGGCTATGTGGTCTCTGAGTCATGCTACCTGAGTTTAAATTCTGTATGTAAGTCACAGTAGTCAAATTTACCACAGATCTATAATAATTGTGTTTGGCAACACAGTGACTGTGGGCAGATAACTTAATTGTTTTTATTTTACCAATCTCTTATCAAACAAGTGGGATGATAATGTTATTTACTACAATGCCACAATGTTACTGAGATTTTTGAGCCAAAGAGCTTAACATAGCCCTTGGCCCAGAGTAAGTGTTCATTAGGCAGTAATTATAATTATTTATTTTTCTACCCTACAACTTTCAAAGTAGTAAAACTGATCACTACCCCTTCATCAGTGCATGTTTGTGGTCTACCAACACACTAATCCTCACACACAAGAGTATTTTTCTGCTTAAGTTATTCTAGGATCTTTACCTGCAATGGCCTTTCCTGACTTTTTTTTCTAAACTTTCTCCTCATTTTCTAAACCCTAGATCAAATTTCATCTCTTCTCTGTAGCTTTACCTGAACCTTCTAAGGAGAATAATTTATCCTGTGTTCTCATAATATTTTTGCACACCTATAATACATCATTTGTCACATTGAAATACAATTAATTATTTATAATAATAGCTAACATTTGTTGAACAATAGATGACAAGTATTATGCAAAGTACTTTACATGCACTATTTCAATTTAAGTTTCAAAGTAATCCTCAATGACATCTATTTTTATTCTCATTTCTCAGATTCTTACATTTAATTCAATCAACTTTGATGGCATGTGACAAAAAGAAATAAATTGCTCAAGTACATACTCTTTGTAGGTGACTGACATGGGATTTAACTTGGGATCCTCTGGCATCAGAGAGCATCTCTTAATCACTATAATATATGACTAGTACATACCACATTCATCCCCAAACCTCAGAACAGGGATCATGTCTTATTCATCATGTTTAAACCTCAGTATTTAGAAAAGCTTCTGACCAGAGTAGCTACTCAAATAGGTGGTAGATCTGTAAATCACTTGATTAACGGGTCCTAGGAGGAGCTGAAGTACCAGAAAATTGCTAGTACAAGATTTATCATACAAAGGATGTTTAGCGTCCCTGGAAGAAACTTGTTGAAAGACCAGTGAGATAGGTAGTTATTAAAGAGACCAAGGGTTCAGCTCTGATAATCTTTGTCTCTAATAGAAATAACTTGATGCCAAAAAACAGAATGTGGAGAGAAACAGTCATGAGGATATACCATGGTAATTTTCAGGACAGCTAAAGTAATACCAAGTTGACTCATTAGAAGGAATACAGCTTACAAAGTCAATCAACTGCCAGAGCAGTTAGCTATTATTGTAAATGAAGCCATCACAAAATGTTGCATCTTAAATCAATAATCATTTGTTTTTTCTCATTTGTCTATAAATTAGCTGGTGGTTTGTCTATAAATTAGCTGACCTATGTTGACTCTACTAATCTTGTTTGGGCTAGTTCATGCATATATGTGTGCTGGCTTAAGATGGCCTTGGCTGAGACAGGTAGGAAGGTGCCAAGATCTGCCTTCAGAGAAATTACCAAATAAAGAATCATTTCAAATTTAATATATTACATGGTATATGGTTCAAAGTATACATGATGCTATCGGAATTAGAAGCAGTATTTTCATGATGATTGGAGATGATTTTATGCAGGTCAAATTATTACCGGGGCTTAGAGAAAGGCTAAATTTTTGACAAATGGGTATTTTAGCACATGGAATGACAATTGTTAACTATGTTGAGGCTACCAAGTGCAAGACATATTCAGGTAATGTCAGGTCATCCAACTGAGCAGAACATAAACAGGTACTGGAGACAGCTTGGCTGGGAATAAATTACGGATTAGTTTATGCTGAGTTATTTTGGATACATTTTATACCGTTTATATAGTCTCTTCCTCAGTTATTTTATATTTAATTGTGAAGCAAAAGAAAAGTTAAAGGAAGAAGCAATTACTCATTTGCTAGTAGAGAGACTTCTCATTAGCAGAATCATGCATAATAAATGGATAGTGATTACACGCCAAATTTCAAAGTAACAGTAAAACCTTGCCTAACCTTTTTCTCAAAGTTCTGGATAAAAGTTTCTGAACCAAACATAGCTGAGACTGCTAGGCACTAACATATAAGAGCTCTTCTTTCATAGTTTATCCCATTAGAAAACATAGATAATAATAGTATAAAGACACCATCTACTTTCTCCTGCTCAGCTTTTCCTTACTGCTGCAAAGTGATTAGTGTTGGGACGTCCGGGACAAGGACTTCTTTGCTGATGGAGTGGTTAAATGATGTGGAGCCACTTTTCACTAGCAAAGCTGATAACTGCATGGAGCAGAATGACAAAGCCATTAGCACATGTCCATGGTCCTCTCCCTAAACAGAAACTCCCACAGCAGGATGCTTCCAGAGACAGGAGACTGTTCATTGCTACACCCATCAGTCTTCTGAAATCAATGATAATGAAATATAACAACAGAGAATAAAAGTCGTCCGTGAATTTTAGTGTAACTAATTTGAGGTACCATTAAATTCAGCTGATACCTGAATATAAATATTTTATTCCAAAAGTTTCAAGTAAGAAGGCAGGCTCTGTGTTTATTTTACATTTTAGTTACACTTTATTAGATTCAAGCTCACTTCAACAAATGTTACATGCTAAAAGAGCTTCTGTATTATATATTTAATGTTCATATTACTTTTTAATTTTCACTGACTATTCATAACTTGAACTTAAACTTTGTTCTTCATTTAAATAGAGAAAGATTTTTAAATTAGTCCCTGGCTATTTATACATAACTATCCAGAGCTGAAACTAACTTAACTCTTTACATGTTCTTCCAACTCTTTTTCAATTTTACTTATAGAAAAGAAAATAAATAGATTCTTCTTATCTCATTCTGCATATTGACATTATAATATTTTAAATATTTACATTAGTTCAGCTGACAATATTTTGAGGCTCATAAGCTTTTCCTATTGTTAGATTATCAATGAAGTTTGTCTGAATGACAATCAGAAATTATGAATGTTATCAGAGAAACAGTTTTATTGGTTATAGCATTTCTTCCTTTTCAGGAAGCATTGCCTAAATATTACAACCTTTTTCACAAACCAGAGCTTTGTGATTATTTTTTATAGGCTTTCAACACCTTTAGAAATGTGCATGTTTAAATACGTATACGTTGCTTGAGCTTTTGTTATTGCAGATTTAAATAATTGTAATTATTATTATTTAAAAATATTTTTATTGCTTTCTAGAGAGGAAGGGTGAGGGAGAGAGAGGAAGGGTGAGGGAGAGGGAGATAGAAACATCAATTGATCAGCTGCCTCCTGCACACTCCACACTGGGGATTGAGCCTGCAAAAGGGACATGTGCCCTGACCAGGAATTGAACCATGACCTCCTGGTTCATAGGTCAGTGCTCAACCACCGAGTCATGCCAGCCGGGCAATAATTGTGATTATTGATTTCAGTAGTATAAAAGGTTGTTTAAAACTATTATTATTTATCTTAAAATTTTATTGAATTTTATTGGGGTGACATTTGTTAATGAAATATAGATTTCAGGTGTATGATTCTATAATACATCATCTGTATATTGTATTTTGTAATCACCACCCCAAATCAAGTCTTCTTCCACCCTATTTATCCCTCCGTTACCCTCTTCTACCTCTCCCACCCTCCTTTCCCTCTGGTATTTACCATATTGTCATCAATGTCTATGAGAGTGTATTTTTTTGCTTAATCCCTTCACCTTTTTCACCTAGCCCCACACGTCCCTTCCCCTCTGACAGTTATCAGTCTGTTCTCTGTTTCTATGAGTCTGTTTCTATTTTGTTTGTTTATTTTGTCCATTAGATTCCCCATATAAGTGAAATAATATGGTACTTGTATTTCCCTGACTGGCTATTTCACTGAGCATAATACTCTGCAGGTCCATCCATGCTGTCACAAAAGGAAAGATACTCCTTTTTTACAGCCAAGTAACATTCCATTGTGTAGATGTACAACAGCTTTTTTGTACACTCATCTTCTGATGGACACTCAGGCTGCTTCCAAATCTTGGCTATTGTAAATAATGCTGCAATGAACAAAGGATATATATCCTTTTGAATTAGTGTTTCAGATTTTTTAAAAATAAATTCCCAGAAGTGGAATTGCTGAGTCATAAGGCAGTTCCATTTTTAATTTTTAAGGTAACTCCATACTGCTTTCCACAGTCTGCATTCCCACCAAGAGTGTTCATGCACGAGGGTTCCATTTTCTCCACATCCCCACCAACACTTGTTGTTTGTTGATTTATTGAGATAGCCATTCTGGCAGGTGTGAAGTGATACCTCGTCGTGCTTTTAATTTACATTTCTCTGATGGTTAGTGACAATGAGCATCTTCACATATATCTATTGGCCATCTGAATGTCCTCTTCTGAGAAATGTCTTTTGAGGTCCTTTGTCCATTTTTAGTTGGATTGTTTTTGGTTTGTTTTTTTTGGGGGGGGGTGATGAGTTTTATAAGTTATTTATAAATTTTGGATATTAACCCCATCAGGTGTACCATTGGCAAAATGATTATGTTTTATTTCATGTTTATCATCCTTATGCAACACAGACATTTTTCCTATATTATACACATTTATCTCTTTATATAACTTTTCCTAATTATGTGCTAATGAATAATGAATACTATAAACTTGTGATGTTTAACTAAATTTTTAAGAATCAAATATGTATTTTAAAAGTTCCCTTTGTTTCACACTATCAATGTGTTTCTGCCTGTTGTTATCACTAAAAATTGTACTAATGTACTTTACTCATCTGTGTGTGGTTCAAAATAATTTCCCCCTGGCAGAAAGATATAATTTGTTTGAAATTTGATAATATGTTTGTCAAATAGCAGTGGCAATCTCTGTGTGTCTATTATGAATATGTTAATCTTATATGATGAAAATGGTCCAGAACCATTCTTTTGAAAAACAAAAATAACCTTATCATTGAAAGCACCAACTCTAGAACTAGACTCCCTGGATATGCCTCTTGGCTCTGCCACTTGTTAGTTGTGTGACCTCAGACAAGTTACTAACCCTCTCTGTTCTTCCATATATTTATGTGTAAAACAGTGTTATGTTGTGAGAATTAAAGAATATGTGTTTATGCATGTGGTGTGTTTATGTGTATTTATAAATAGTGGTATCTAGAATATCTAGTTTCTTAAGCCATAGTTTCCATTGTTATTATTATTCATAACTAGTGGCCCAGTACACAACATTTGTGCACGGCGGGGGGGTGTCCCTCAGCCCGGCCTGCACCCTCTCCAATCTGGGACCCCTCGGGGGATGTCTGGCTGCCAGTTTAGGCCCGATCCCACAGGGTTCGGGCAGTCAGACATCCCTCTCGCAATCTGGGACCGCTGGCTCCTAACCACTCACCTGCCTGCCTGCCTGATTGCCCCTAACCCCTCTGCCTGCAGGCCTGCTTGCCCACAACTGCTCCCCTCGCCAGCCTAATCACCCCAAACAGCCCTCCCCTGCTGGCCTCATGACCCCCAATGGCCCTCCCCAGCTGGCCTCATGACCCCCAATGGCCCTCCCTGGCTGACCTCATCACCCCGAACAGGCCTCCCTGGCTGGCCTCATGGCCTCCAACTGCCCTCCCCTGCCAGCCTGGTTGCCCCACACAGCCTGGTGTTCAGTTGTTTGGTCGTCCCTCACTAACCCCCCTGCTGTCCTGGTCACCCCACACAGCCTGGTGTTCAGTCGTTTGGTCGTCCCTCACTAACCCCCCTGCCATCCTGGTTGCCCACTCAGCCTGTTCGGTTGTCCGTTTGGTTGTTTCGGATGTGACGGTTACTTAGGCTTTTATTATATAGATTGTCCATCTTTCTTGTATTATTCCAAAACCAAGATCAATCAGAAGCACCACAAATTCCCACAAAGAGCCCACATCAAAGCTTTAGGGAGAAATCTCTGAAAATTTAGAATTTTGACAGGATTATTAATTTTTTGTTCTATCTAGATGTAGATAAATGATCATTGATAAAAATAAAAAAAAAATCTTTGGGGCTTTGATTCCAGGAGTACTAAATAAGAGAACAGTGTATTAACAGGCTTTTTATCCATGGCAACGTGAGAGCGAATCTTAAACCTCAAAGATATGTGTTACATCTTCTGAGACTTACATAAAGAGTATAAGGCATAGTATATATTTTATTAATGACTAATACATTGCATTTCCTTTTGTTCAATAAGAATCACAAAATTAAAACATTTTCAGCTATAATGTTGTTTTACATTTCCAAAGAATACTGTCATTTTTTTTACAGGTTTTGACATTTCTTACATCAACATATTAATCATTATATTAGTTATGCATGTTCTTTAGATTATTCTATATAGTCCAACTGTGTATGATTACAAAGATGTATAAAATAATTATTAACATTTTTCATGGCTTATGAAAACATTATGCTAGATGCAAAATTCAGAAAAATGAGACAGAATGTAAAACTCAGATCATGATCTTTTATAGGCTAGAAATAATTCAAAATGTTTTTTATTAATGCAGGCCATAGACCTGACTGCCTTCCATTTACCTGCATTCCCCTTTTGGGGAAAATTCGGCCTCAACTCCCACCCATGTTTACAATATTGCCCTACAAATTTCCAAAATGGTTCTCATTATCCTGTCATTTCTAATATATCTTTCTGGTCAGCTCTACCCTCATTTCCACAGCCATACTTAAATGTTTCTCTACTCTTCTCAAAACACTGAATCACTCATTCAGGCTCAGTGGATGACCTTACAATCTACTTCACTAGAAAATGAAAAACTAACGAACAATCCTAACCTTGGTTTCCCAACACCAAACCCTAACAGAACAATTTCTTCCTCTTTCCTTTTATTACACTAGTTCCTCTCACATTCAAATTTCTTATAGAAACACTATTTATTTGGTTATTATAATTCTCTTTCCTGGAACATAGACATGTCTTCCAGAGTAAATTCATTGGCCCTCAAGCCTGTTTGAAAATTCAGCAAAATGAAATTTCAATACCACCAAAAAAATTAATGCCCTCAAACTCCTATTTGATCCCACTATCCCACACTTAGCTTTTGTTGCATAATAAACAATTCTGAAAGTACTTAGTGGCCTAAAGGAGTAAACATTTATTATTTTCACAATTTTCTTCATTGGCTGGGTAGTTCTTTTTGTCTCTGCTGGCTTCTCTATGGCTGGATGGTCTAGGGCAGTGGTTCTCAACCTGTGAGTCACGACCCCTTTGGGGATCAAATGACCCTTTCACAGGGGTCGCCTAAGACCATCGGAAAACACATATATAATTACATATTGTTTTTGTGATTAATCACTATGCTTTAATTATGTTCAATCTGTAACAATGAAATTGGGGGTCACCACAACATGAGGATCTGTATTAAAGGGTCATGGCATTAGGAACCACTGGTCTAGGGAGCCCTCACCCAAATGTCTGACAATTTGCAGGTTTATTGGTCTGGTGGCTCACATATGTTCTCTCCTCTTCCAGTAGCTTTGCAGGATTCTTATAAACTATTCATAGCACTATCTTGGGAGCTTGATTTCTGCCCTCTCCAAGAGATATCTGATAAGAGGTATGTACCATTTTCATGGTTATATCAGAGATTCATGATATGATACTCGTATTTGCACAAGTAAATTTAAAACACTCATGCAGGATTTACACCAGCTAGCACTCTCAAGAAAGACATATGACAACCCAAAAGTCAAATTTCATAGAAATTCTAGACAAAGGGTGAAAAATTGAACCAATATTGAGCCACAGAACAGCTATTACTGAACATTGCAAGACCTCAAAATATTTCTGGCTAATTAATATTTTTAAATTTTAAGATAATTTTTTGAGGTAGAAAAATTAATGCCAGATATAGAATGCCTTAAGAAATACTTTGCTTTAATTTCTGAAACAAATAAAAGAACTATTACTATCTTAGAAATAGCATACCCATGTGCAGACATAATAACTAAATCATGCAGTCTTATCACAAGCATAATTTAGAAACTTCAGCTAATGCTTTTGAAGATATAGGCCAATTAACTTTTCTCAAATATGTTGGCTAAAGTTTAGCAATCCAGAGAGAATAGCTTATTACATTTAAAAAATTAACATAAAAATCTATAAGCCTCAGGTATACAGAGAAATATAATAAAAGTATAATATTTCTATTATAATAGAAAGTAATACCAAGGGACAAAAACAGAATTGTTAAATATGTATCAGTTCTCTCCCAATACATTTTATTAATTGTTTCAATTACAGTTGACATACAATATTACATTAGTTTTAGGTGTAAACATAGTGACTAGACAGTAATATAACTCACAAAGTAATCACTTTGATAAGTCTAGTACCCATCTGACACCATTCATAGTTATTACAATATTATTAATTATACTAGAGGCCTGTTGCACAAAGAGATTCGTGCAATAGGCCTTCCCTTCCCCTGGCTGCCAGCACCGGTTTTCCTCCGGCGCCCGGGACCCAGGCCTTCGCTCCGGACCCAGGCCTTCAGTCTCCACTCCGCCGCTTAGCCCCTATGTATGCAAATTAACCGCCATCTTTGTTGGGTTAATTTGCATACTCTCCTGATTGGCTGGTGAGCGTAGCGGATGGACGGTTAATTTACATGTTTGTCTATTATTAGGTAAGATTCCTTATATTCCATCCCTGTTACTCTTTTTTATAACTAACAATTTGTATATATTAACATCTTCTCCCTTTTTACCTAGTCTTCCAACAACCTCCCAATCTGGCAACCATCAAAATATGTTTTGAATCTATGATTTCATTTCTGGGTGATTTATTTTGTATTTGAGATTCCAGACTTAAATGAAATCATATGTATTTGTCTTTCTCTGTCTGATTTATTTCACTTAGTATAATACCCTCTAGGTCCTGTTGTAGATGGCAATATTTCATTCTTTTTAAAGACTGAATAATATTACACAGTATTTCTCTTATGACTTCTTCCTGGAGACTCAGATCTCTATTGAGTCATTCTCTTTGGTGACCCTGTCTCTTAGTTAATGCATTCTTGTGATTTGAATCTACCCCTACTTCTCACTTTCTAAATCTCTCATTTCCACTTAGCTCAATGTTAAACCAAAAAAATAGATATGTAATCATACTTAGAGCAATGATGGAATTGTCAAATAGACATTCAACATTTTTCAGCAGAAAAGATGCCTAAAAGTTTGAGTTGCTCAAGATCTCAGAGTTAAAACCAAATTAAGACTTATAGACTAGTTGTTCTCTCCATTCAATCACACATAATCTTTGCTAAAGTCCTAATAAGACTGCTAAAATGTGCTTGCCTTCTGGTCCTTTGATCTATTTTACAAGAGTCCTCAGGAGTCTAGCACATTTTCAGTAAAACGTGTCTGTCATTCGTATTGCACTTCATCAGGTTTTGCTTACTTCAACCACACACAATATCAGTTGCAGCACCGTGAAGTCTATAAAACTTTCCTCAGATAATAATTTAAAATACATAAAATAGTATAGATTTAGCTACCAACAAAATTATATTGAAATGCAGTTATAAAAACATAAAAATGTGATATGGTAACATATGCTCTTATATAAATTAAAAAGAAAATATATATTTAAAATACTGGCAAAATGTGAAGACAGCTTAAATTAGAACATTTTACTATGACTTAACTCCTTCCACATACTCACCAAACAACAACTGAAGTTAAGGAGCACTAAAGAAAACGTGATTGTACTTCAAGTTTAATGACTGAATAATGACTAGACACAGAATTTCTCATTGTTGGCAGCTGTGTCACATGAGCCTCTATGACAGTGGTTCTCAACCTTGGCTGCACATTAGAATCACCTGGGAATCTTGTTAAAATCCTGATTTCTGGGCCTCATCCTCCAGAAATTCTGTTATAACAAAGAAACAGAATTTCCGGAGAATGAGGCCCAGAAATCAGGATTTTAACAAGATTCCCAGGTGATTCTAATGTGCAGCCAAGGTTGAGACCCACTGCTCTATGACTTCTTCCTGGAGACTCAGATCACATTTATAGTATCTCTGAATTCTGATCTAATTCTAGATGCAACATGCAGAGTAGTAAAATCTGGAATATCCACAAGAGGAGGGGCTGCACATTAAAAAGATATTTTTAGATAGAAGATTTATGAAACTATGAAGCTGGATGCTTTTAACTAGCCAAAGGATCATGTAGGCTTCCAAGAATGGGTAGTACTTTGAATAACACCAAAGTGCCATTGTTATGCTATATTATGAATTGAGGCAGTAGAAAATTAAAAGATGATTTAGAATCAAAACTACATATAAAAATGTCAAAGAACATGATAACACACATTTTATGTTTTGAATTTAGTTGGTCCATTATAAATATGTTCCTACTACTTACTTGTATGTATCATTTCTTCACCTAATTCCTCTGCTCAGTTAATAATTGATCCTCTCTTTTTTTTCAAATAATGGCAGAACAATGCTGCCTATCACACTTCTTGCCACTTTTCAACAAATTACAATCACATCAGCATAGGTATCCCACTACCACAACTTACACTCTTTGCCCTGATCTGATTCAGGAACCTATTGCCTCCCACCCACATTAATTAAATTGTCTTTTGATTTATTGCCCTACTCTAATTAGACATTCAAGTAATTAGAATTAATTCTAATTTCTCCTCATTTCAACCTAGCCAACATAGTGCTTACAAATCATCTTAAAATAAAAATAAGGTTATGTTATTTACTATACCCAAACAAAAGCTAAAACCTTCCTTCTACCTCAAGTCAAATTATCCTATATAATAAAAGGCCTCAGGAGTTCAACCAGGAGACTGGGAGTTTGATTGCTCACTATGACATGTGCTGACCACCAGGGGGCGGCGTGGAACATGGCAGGCGACCAACGGCAGCAGTGGGGGGCTGAGAGAATGAGGGAAGGAGGAGGCAGGGAGGCTGGGAGGCGGGGAACCTGATCGGCCCTGATTGCCGGCCAGGCCCAGGGACCCTACCTGTGCATGAATTTTGTGCACCGGGCCTCTGGTTCCATTATATGACCCTACTCTATATCCTTAATCCCTTGAAGCACCATGTAATCTCTTTACTGATGTTCTCTCTACTTTGATAATGTTCTATGTTTTCTTCAGTTAAAATCTTTCAGTAGATTGACTTCACTGGTTCAAAACAGTACACCTATAATCACTTGAAAAAAATGATCAGCTGATCCGAAATCCAACTGTCTGAGTATTTTTACATATATGTAAAAGTCAAAAATATATTTAAGTTTAATTAAATTTCAATTATTTAAGTAAATGCAAATTTTACTTAAATCATTCTAATGATTCATTTGACAAATGACTAATGTTTTTAAAGTCTACCTTTTAAATGACTGAGGTTTTAAAAAATAATTCATTAGAAGTCATTAAATAACAAGTAAATTTTAACTAATTTTTTTACTATAATAGCATATAAATTGCACATACTTAGTGTTATTAAAAGTAAATACAAAGAGATGCCGAAACTGGTTTGGCTCAGTGGATAGAGCATCGGCCTGTGGACTGAAAGGTCCCGGGTTCGATTCCGGTCAAGGGCATGTACCTGGGTTGCGGGCACATCCCCAGTAGGAGATGTGCAGGAGGCAGCTGATCAATGTTTCTAACGCTCTATCTCTCTCCCTTTCTCTCTGTAAAAAATCAATAAAATATATTTAAAAAAAAAAGAAAAAAGTAAATACAAAGAGAAAAAAGTAACTCTCATCCAAGTACACAATAATCATCTAATTCTTAAAGTAGCCAAATAATTTGATAAATATTAAAAACATTTAACTTATTTTCAAGTCAGTTTGTACAAAAGGCCCTAAAGATTACCTGAACAGGTATTTATGCATTAAAATGTGATTAAATATAGGTGAAATGTAATTAGCTGTCCTAGTCAGACATATCGTCAGGATAAAAAATGGTTGAGGACACTGGTGTCAGGTGACCATTTTCTGTCAGCTGGCTTTGGGTGATTGTACTACAAATAATTTATGACCTATGACACCTTTGTTTTCTCTGAATATATAAATCTTACTTCAACTTCTTGGTCAGCTTCATCTCCTCTATACAGTGGTCCTTGATTTCGTGAGGCTGAAGTAACAAGTTTTTCCTTCCTCTGTAGTCAATTTCACTTTAGATATGTAAGGTTGTCAGATAAAATCACATTGAATCAGTGAGATATC
Organism: Myotis lucifugus; assembly: GCF_000147115.1. Lineage (NCBI taxonomy): Eukaryota > Metazoa > Chordata > Mammalia > Chiroptera > Vespertilionidae > Myotis > Myotis lucifugus. Next base: position 59,383 of record NW_005871455.1, on the reverse strand, counting down.
ATCTAGTGTATGAATATGTGACTGTCTCCCAATTTGTAAACTAAAATATTTTAATCTTTTATTCAGTACCTAATTTGAATCGAGCTATGAGACAATTACAAATCATACACCACGATGACACTCTGAATTTCATCTTGATGATGTCCTTTGGATCCTTGATTTCAATCTTATTATATACTTGTTACATACAATCTATATATATATATATATATATATATATAAGGCTAAGTGACTGACCTTATGTCCTTCCGACTGGCCGACCAACCAACTGGCCAGTACATATGATGCACACTGGCAATTTAAAAATAAATATTGACTTGCACAAGCATGATACATATAAAGCTCTCAGAATAGATATTATTGAAAACCCCAGTGAAATGATTTGTAATGGATCTATTATTGAAGCTACCTTTGGAAACAGTATATCTATAGATAATATTAAAAATATATCTAAACATGCGATTCTTTGTCCTAAAAATGAGCACATTCATAAATTAAATGAAGAAATTTTGGATACACTTGAAGGAGATTTTCACACCTATTTGAGTGATGATTCCATCAATTCAATGGATGATGCCAAAAGGAAAATTTTCCCATTGAATTTCTTAATAGTATTACTCCTTTGGGAATGCCATGTCCTAAGTTAAAATTGAAAGTAGGTGCAATCATCATGCTACTGAGAAATCTTAATAGTAAATGGGGTCTTTATAATGGTTGGTACTGGGTTTATTATCAAAAGATTGCGACCTAACATAATCGAAGCTGAAGTACTAACAGGATCTGCGGAAGGAGAGGTTGTTCTGATTCCAAGAATTGATTTGTCCCCGTCTGACACTGGCCTCCCACTTAAATTAATTCGAAGGCAGTTTCCCATGATGCCAGCATTTGTGATGACTATTAATAAATCAGAAGGACAAACTTTAGATAGAGTAGGAATATTCCTACCTGAACCCGTTTTCAGACATGATCAGTGATATGTTGCCTTCTCTCGAGTTCAAAGAGCAAGTGTTGTTAAAGTTGTAAATACTTCATCACAAGGGAAATTAGTCAAGCACTCTGAAAGCGTTTTTACTCTTAATGTGGTATACAGGGAGCTATTAGAATAAGTTTAATCAATTTATCAGTCATTGTTTTTATCAATGTTGTTTTTTATCATGTTTTTGCTGTTTTTACATCATGTCTTTGTTGTTGTTATATCATATTGTTATTGTTTATTAATCAATTTATATATTATTTTCATATACATTTTGCTCATTTTCTTTCATCTATGACACTTACATTATGAGAAAGGGCGAATAGTGATATTAAAATATTTCTTCTAATTAATTTCCTTTCAATGTGCATGAATCCGTGTACCAGGCCACTAGTACAAAATATAACTGCAGGGCAAAGACTGCAACAGCACTTAGATTATTGCCATAGGTCAGTTTACTCATTTGCCATTCACTAAACACCCAACCATATCATTTTAGGCAATCCCCTCTGCTGGTAATTCTTTTACCAAAAGGTTATTGATTTGTCTCGAAATAAATTTAACATAAATTACTAGATTTCATCTATAAAGAATATTGTCAACTTGTCTTAAAGCCAAAAGGAGACATATGTACTACTATTTGTAATACTAAACAATAAAATAAAATAAAATACCTTTAGAAATATCTCTCCTCACGTGTATGAAAGCGTTAGAAACACCTAGTTCAAAGATTTGAAACTTGAGCTACTATAGTGTTTTATTTAAAGGCCAAAGACCAGCACTTCTTAATTAGTAATTTTTCAATATATTGACTCTTCCAGCTATTTGAAGGATGAGCTGTGTTCTATTTGAAAGCCCACCCAAAAGCCTGTTCTTTCTATTTGCTTAGTGACTTGGATCTGTGAACTTTCTTAAAGTGTTACAATAGGTATAATTCTAAGACTTTCAATATTCCACTGACCTTTTAATAAAGATTAATATTCAGTAAATAAATTTCTTTATCTAAAAATTACCAAAAAGGGGGAAGATTTTTCTATTGCTAAATGCAATTGAAACAAAGACAGATGAGGAAAGAACATTGGCCAACAGACTGATCGATTTTAATTTCATCACAACTGGAGCAACCACTAAACTTTTTGGATCTCTCTTTAAAATGAGGATGTCATTTCAGATAACCTTTAAATTTCCTGTCAAATTTAGCATTTTACCAAGACCTTCAGGAGACAGAAGTTATAACTGTGACTATATCTGACAGAATTAATGAGATTCAAATAAAATAATTTTATTTAAGCCTTTTAAAAAGTTTTTCTACCCTTTCTTCATTAAGTGTCTCTGTCATTGGCATTAGTGGCCCAAATTAAAACATCTCTAATATGTTAGTAGCTTTTTGTGTAAATTTTGAACATCATTGCTTTTTGATCAAATAATTTTCGTTGTTTCTTTTCATTGCTGCTCACAGCATCCCAAAATTTTAAATATATGCATACTTACATATATACACACATATGTATATATATATATATATATATATATATATATATATATATACTTACTAGAGGCCCGACGAAATTCGTGCAAGAGTAGGCCTTCCTTCCCCCTGCTGCCGGCTTTCCTCTGGCACCCAGGACCCCAGCTTGCTTCCCTCCAGCTGCCCACAGGCACCTGGAACCCAGGCTGGCTTCCCTCTGGCCACAGGCAGGCACCCAGGATCCGGACCTCCCTCACAGCCCCGGCTTTGTCTGGAAGGACTTCCAGTCTAATTAGCATATTATACTTTTATTATTATAGACTAGAAAATCGTGCACATTAAAAGGGAATTAGAGGAAATATTTGCTATTTGCCCTTTCTCTATAATAGAAGTATCTGGCCAGCCCCACCCCCATTGGGTGACACTAAGACCAGGCTGGCCCCACCCCTGTCAAGCCCAGCCGGGTAGGGGACGCAGCTTCACATCCCGGTGCTGGGGCAGGGGGCACGGCCTCAGGTTCCCCAGTCCTGGCATGCGCCACACAACCTCACCCAGACCCCAGCCCGCTGCGCCACGGGACCCATCAATGCACTTCCTGGTGACTGGTTGTTTGGTCGTTACAGATGAAAATAAAGTCATGCATTTAAGCATGCACATTCATTTTCAATGCCTGATTTGTCTACGTTCTCTAATTGCAAAATAAATAAGATCTTCAGCCAGATAGCATCATAATGCCAAGTTCTTTATATAATGACACATACCATTCTCTCCACTCAGTATGCTCCATTTGAATTGATTAAGTGTATGTGACTCATATGAAAGGCACTGCTGCTTGCTCTTAATAGAGGACGCATTAGCTCATTACCTAACACAGTGGTTGGCAAACTCATTAGTCAACAGAGCCAAATATCAACAGTACAATGATTGAAATTTCTTTTGAGAGCCAAATTTTTTAAACTTAAGCTATATATGTAGGTACATTGTTATTAACTTAATTAGGGTACTCCTACAGCTTAGGAAGAGCCACACTCAAGGGGCCAAAGAGCCGCATGTGGCTCGTGAGCTGCAGTTTGCTGATCACGGACCTAATGCCATAAAGTGGTTTAAATGGCATATACTGACTTGAAGAACAGAAGGAAGAATAACAAAACAAAACAAAACAAAACAAAACAAAACAAAACAAAAAAACACAAAAAACAATGTTCACTGCTGTGGATGGCAGAATCCTCTCCCTTTCCCTTGTTTTTTTCTGCTTTTCCCATGAACCTATTTGCACTCTCCCTCAAAATTAACACAGAAGACAAAATCAGATGCTGTAATCTGCATTTTATAGTGCCATGTGAGTACAAAGAGGTGTTTTTCAATCTTTACTTTTTTTTAATCAATGCAGCTCAAACTTGCTCCCAACGTTCCAGGATCCAGGCCCACATGGCTGTGCGGACACGCCTTTGCTAGGTGCTGTGAGGCTTCAGGGCTGGGGCAGGGAACACGCCAGGAGTTGCTGGAAACGAATCAACTCTCCTCTCTACATAGCAGGAGTCTTTTCATTATAAAATCAAAGCAGCAGCGTTTTCCTTTACCCCCATCCCCAGCCCTCCTCTCCCGGGGTGTAGGAAGGGGCTGGGAGGATATTTACTCTCGGCTCTTTGATTTCTCTTATGTTACTGAACCCAGTGTCAGCTGCTTCTCTGAGCACAATGCCAGCTGGCTCAGGGCTAGCCGCACCTGGAAGGCAAGCGGCAGAGCTGACCAGGGGCTTTGACCAAGCCCGAGCGCACAGGTCACAGCAACCTCGGCAGGCAGGCTGCTCCCGAAGACTCTAGGCCCCTCCCAGCTCCACACACCAGCTCCCTGCACTCCCCCTTTCCGCCACAGGCACCACCAGCGTGGTGTACCCCAAGGCTTGGTGTGCAGATGCCAGAGTTGCAGGTTTAAGACGCTCTGCCTCCTTCTGGCACTTTGAGCCATAAGCGCCGGCAGGGACCTTTCCACTCGGTCTTGGTCTTTGGTCACTACTGATGTTTTCTGGACTCTCTAGGCCAGGGACAGCCAGGACCTTCGCCTCTAACCAATGCCATGCCTGCAGCCTGCCTGGGGTACCCCCAGCCCTGGGAAAGCATGGGGGTGTGGCCGGCCTCTGTGAGGGGCCATGGGGAAGTAGGGAGGTTGGCTAGCCCCCACCCTCAATTGGGGTGGGAGAGGTTCATCAGGGGTGGGGCTGGGGAGGAGCTAGGCAGGGCAGCCATCTTGTGATGGTGTTATGGTGTGAGTGTCAATTTGCATATTACCTCTTTATTATATAGGATACTACATATTTACATACATATTTGTTTTGGAACTTTTATATAAAGTGAAAATTTTTCTTAATTGATCCCCTCTTTTTCATTGAACAGTCATTGAACTTTGGCATCTGTAATTTGGTAATAACTGCAGGTCCCAGTTAGGTACATTGCCTCCCAGTAGAGATTCTTGGCAAAACCACCAGCAATACACTTTTACTCAGATCTCAACTAAAATAACAACAGTCAGCATTTAATGAATTGATATTACATTCTATGTCTTTCCAGACATCACTTGATGTTTCCTTGTTTGCTGGTGCATTTAGAGATTTCCCTTGTTGATAATGTTTTTTGTGTTGCTACCAAATCTAATTTGGCTTTTTGCAGAGCCTTTGAATTTTTTATAATAAAGGCATTTACAGATGCCAGTAGATAAATTAGCACCACAAATGCAGCTAAATTGCATAATCACACCAATTGATTTTGTGTTAACCTTCAAGATGTATAGATACCTGGTGGCATCTCTGTCAAAAGAAGGCAATGAAAGCCAAAGCCCTTCCATTTTCAGATAACGGGGAAAAGCGTATCAAGGGACCTTACAAAAACACAATGCTCCAAATGAAATTTCTACCTGTTTAGAGACGCTTACAGAGTGATAGCACTTTAACATGGCATTTAAACACATATGAAGGCTCACACACACACACACACAAACATTCTTAAGGGAATTCCTAAACACATAAGAAAATACTAGAAATAGCTGTCATAATTGACCATGACTTCTTTGTCTTTTCATTATCAAGGTGAAAATTAATTTATATTATAGTTACTTAAACTTTAGGTTTTTTCTCTCTCCCAAAATGGCTGTGCTTCTCAGTATAAATAGAATATCAGAAGATCAATGTGACTTTTGTAGAATCTCCTCAAGTTAAGTCAAAATATACAGTGACTTAATGTTGACTTAGTGACTATATGTTGATTCCAAATACTTGGGCAACTCTGTGAGTGTAGCTGTGGAATAGTCTGGCTGGCCATTGGAAATTATTATATTTGAAATATCTTGAGAATAAAGAAAATCAAATTCATGGTCTCTGTTATACAGATGAAATAATGTTTTTAGTACATCTCATACTAGCTTGCATTTGGGACTACCTGTATCAAATAATCCTAAAGTGCATTTGCACATAGTTTCTAGAGTTCTTTTAAGTCATAGAATCACTTTCCCTCAGACTACAATAAAATTATTTATAAAATTAAAGTGTTGCCCTAACCGGTTTGGCTCAGTGGATAGAGCGTCAGCCTGCAGACTGAAAGGTCCCATGTTCGATTCCTGTCAAGGACATGTACCTTGGTTGGGGGCACATCCCCAGTTTTGGGTGTGCAGAAGGCAGCTGATCGATGTTTCTCTCTCATCGATGTTTCTTACTCTCTATACCTCTCTCTTCCTCTCTAAAAAAAAAATCAATAAAATATATTTTTAAAAAAATTAAAGTGTTATTTTTCAGAAATAATACAGTAAGATGATGTAGATGGAAATAAACTAAAAAATAAGCTCTATACCTAACATTTAAATATACAATTTTGTCATCAAATCCTCTTAAAGTTAATTTACTTCCTTACTAGTCTAGGGATAGCATATACAGGGGAAGGATCAAAAGCTTAGGAGTCATGTTGACTTAGGTTTGATTTCTGGCTTTTCTTCCTACCTTACCTTTCAGATTTACAATTTTCTCATCTATAAGAATGTGATAAGAATACTTTATATGATTTTGTGAGAATTACAGCTATAAGGGATTTAGCATTGTTTGGGACAAATTAACACATACCAGTGCCCATTTTTCTATTACTCTATTCATAATCACACAAAGCATGAGTATAGTATGTAGTTCACTCAATGCTGTGCTCCATAGATCCCCTTCAGGACTGAAGGATTTATTCTCCCAGATACCAGAGGTGGTCCTGGTTGACAATCCTCAACTTTTAGCCTTTGCTAAAGCAAGCCACCTCACCCAAGGTCAAGCTCCCTTCCCGATGGCAGCCTATATTCAGTGATTGGTTGATGAAAAGTTTATAAAGACTTAGCCACCTTACTCTAAATCCAACAACTCTGAAGGGCTTTTTCAGCTTCATTCCACACATGGAGTTGCCTGAGTATTCATTTTAACTATTTTAACATTTTAACATTTAGTCTCATCTTGCCCATTTCCCATAGTTACTTTCTTCCTTCTCCCTACATATGCTCATCCCATGAGTATCCTCCCCCAAAACTCCTGTAGTTAATTTACATATGAGTTGGCTGCACATTTCCAGAGAATGTGAAACCTATATCTTCTTGCAGAGTACTTTTACATTTTATATTATAACTAGAGGCCCAGTGCATGAAATCTGTGCACGGAGGTGAGGGGGAGGATATCCTCAGCCCAGCCTGCACCCTCTCCAATATGGGACCTCTTGGGGGATGTCCGACTGACAGTTTAGGCCTGATCCTGGGCCTAAACTGGCAGTTAGACATCCCTCTCACAATCCTGGCCCACTGGCTCCTAATTGCTCACCTGCCTGCTGCCTGGTTGCCCCTAACTGCCCCCCGCTGCCGGCCTGGTCTCCCTCAACTGCTCCCCCTGCTGGCCTGGTCACCAACTGCCGCCCCTTCTAGCCTGGATGCCCCTCACAGCCCTCCTGCCAGCCTGGTCACCCCATGCAGCCTGCTGTTCAGTTGTTTGGTCATCCCTCACTAACCCCCCTGCTGGCCTGGTCACCCCACGTAGCCTGCTTGTTCAGTTGTTTGGTCGTCTGTCACTGACCCCCGAGCCGGCCTGGTCGTAGGCAGCCATCTTGTGAAGGAGTGGGGGTTAATTTGCATATTACCTCTTTATTATATAGGATTCTTCTGGTTAGAGTTTTCATGATTTTTTTATAACTGCCCTTTTAACCATGCTATATTATTATATTTAAAAAGTGTCCCTTTGTAGCAGCATATAATTAATTTTTGTTTTTATCCTGTCTGACAATCTTTGTTTATTCATTAATTATTCAGCCCATTGATATTTAAGGTGATTACTGACATATTTGGTTTGACAACTGTCTTTTAAGTATTTGTTTTTTTATTTGGTTCTGCCAGTATTGTTTTGGGGGGTTAAGTATTTATTTAATTTTCCACTCTGTACTTGTCAATTAAATATTGTTTTCTTATTTTATATTGCTGATTCTCTCTCTCTCTTTTTTTTAATCCTCACCGGAGGACAATTATTGATTTTGGAGAGGGAAAGAGAGAAAAAGAGAGAGCTTGAGAGAGAGAGAAACATCCATTGGCTACCTCTGGTATGCACCCTGACCTGGGTAGAACCTGTAACCTATGTATGTACCCTGACCAGGAATATAACCCTTAACCTTTCAATGTACAGGACAAAGCTCCAACCAACTGAACTACACCAACCAAAGCCATTCCTGATTCTTAATCAATGTAAATTAGTCTTTTACCAAATCCTGTACAATGCAAGGGAATTAAAATACTTTAAATCCAGTATTTTGTAATCATATATATTTTAGTTCTTGCTTTTGTGTTAACTATTTTCTGTTAACTCCAGTATCTAGATATTAAAACCTCAAAAGTCATTATTCTTGTTTTATGGAGTCACTATTCATTTGTATGTTCTCTTTGTTATTCTTTCCTGCCTGCATTTATATGTTCCCACCTGGAATAACATTTTATCTGCTGAAGAACTCCGTATTAGATGTTTTCTCTTAATTTCATCTGTTTTTTATTTGTTTTTAAGTCCTCTTTTAACTTTTTGTTTTTAAAGTTATTTTGTTGGGTATAGTATTAAAGAATGGCAGTTATTTTATTTTTGTCCTTTAAAAAGTCAATTTTATTATACTTTGGGTTTCTTCTTTTCTGTTTAAAAACCCATTGCCATGCTTATGCTCCTTGGATGATAGAATATCTCCCTTCCCCCTTCATCCCAAACTACATTTTAAAAATTCTCTTCATTATAATTTTCAGCAATTTTACTATCAGGTACCTCCATGTAGTATTCTTGAAATTTATCTTTTTTAAAAATATATCTTTATTGATTTCAGAGAGGAAGGGAGAGGGAAAGAAAGATAGAAACATCAATGATAAGTGAGAATCATTGATTGGCTGCCTCCTGCACATCCCCCACTGGGGTTCAAGCCCACATCCCAAGCATGTGCCCCGACTGGAATCGAACCTGGGACCCTTCAGTCCATAGGCTGACACTCTATCTACTGAGCCAGACCAGCTAGGGCTTGAAATTTATCTTGATTGAGGTTCATATTCCTTTACTCCTTTCTAAATATGCGCATTACAAAGGTCTTGAAAAATCTCTACATTATCCCCTCAAATATTCCTTTGTCCCCATCTACGTTTTTTCTTCCCCTTGAATCCAGTTATTTGTGTGTGGACTATTCTTTAGATGCCTTATGTATCTTATAGTCTTTTCTGTATTTTTGATCCTTCTTTTTTCTTCTCTGTTAACCTTCCATATTGTCATCTCTTAAAATATGAATCATATTTTTATTAAAACTATTTTCTGTTAACTCCAGTATCTAGATTGCTTGTGAGCCTTTTTGTTATGTGGGGCGGGGGGGGGGGGGGGGAAGGGGGAGGGGAGGCATGTTCTGCTTAAGTCAAATTTTTTTTGGCATGCCTGATTATTTTTTTGAAGACTGAATATTTTAAGCAGTAGAGATAATTTAAGACTCTGTACGTATTATCTTTCTTCATAGAGAATTTACTTTTGCCATTAGGGGTAGTTAGTATAAAGGAAGATCACCTTAACCCAGCGGTTCTCAACCTGTGGGTCGCGACCCCTTTGGGGGTCGAACGACCCTTTCACAGGGGTCGCCTAAGACCATCCTGCATATCAGATATTTACATTACGATTCATAACAGCAGCAAAATTACAGTTATGAAGCAGCAACGAAAATAATTTTATGGTTGGGTCACAACATGAGGAACTGTATTTAAAGGGCCAGAAGGTTGAGAACCACTGCCTTAACCCATTTAAGATTTAGCTGATTTGAAAACTGGTATAGTCTACCATTTTCTTAGAGTGTTGCCTTTATGGGTCAAAGCTGAAAGCATGGGGTGTTTATTTATTCTCCTTTACCTTAATGGGTTTTACACTATAATTGTCTGTTTCCCTATCTCCTTTACCATGAAAATTCTCTGCTCAACTCTTTATTTTTTCTCAGCCTCTCAGCCATAGCTTGATAAATGCAAATGCATAAGGGAATAAGAGGCACAGAATGTCAGGTTTATTTACCTAAACCCTCCTCTTACCAGGATCTTAGTCATTCAAATCTTGACTGCCTTGTTAGTTTCCCAATGTCTTCAAAGAGATTGCTTTCTTTTGTTTTGTTTCATATTTTATTTAAAATTACTAGGTTCTCTAAGCAAGAGGGATGGGTTATACAAACTGATTTACCATAGACAGAAGTAGAAGTAGAAGTTTAAGACCTAATTCATTTTTGTTTCTCCGGCACCTAGTAAAATGCTTGCTGTTTCAGCAGTCATGCAATCAATATTTGTTAAATGATTTAAGGTAAGAAATAGCATTTTGCTTTAAGAGAAAAGATAGTAATTCAGTTATATTGTTGCTTAAGTGTTAGGGATTATAGTGATCAGATATAAGGCTGATAAGATCATCAAAGGCTAGACTTTAAAGGGCTTTCAATGTGTTTGAACATTATTGTGAAAGTAATAGAAAACATTGATTTTCTTGCTTCTATATATTGCAGTGAAATCATCAGTTATAGATCCTATGGTCAACAGGCATTTATTTTTGACTCATGATGTACCATGCATTTTGTCAAAGTAGAAGCTGGTACCAAAGATGTCAGTTCTAGTTTTTAAGAATCATAGAGTTTATAAGTAAATAGGGAATAAGGATTTGATTTGTGTACAAAGAAGTCCAATATTTATGTGTGTCAGAGTTCTTAAATATGAGCAACAAAAAATGATCCTAGCTGATCTAAAAACAATTGTTGTGTATTAAAATAATGTTAAATAACTTATAGATTCTCTGGGAGGCCAGGGAATCAGCTTTGTTAATTAGCAAGAATCAATTTCCATATCATGTTACATTACTGGTTTGGTAAAGATTGTCAAATCTCCATTGGCTTCTTTCTTTCAAGGACACTTGTGATTACATTTAGGGCTCACCAAAGTAGTCCAAAATAATTTCACATCTAGAGGGAAAGCGGGGGAAGGGAAGGTAGAACAGGATATGGGGAGATAATTGATAATGGAAGGAGACCTGAATTGAGGTGTGAACACACAATACAATATACAGATAATGTATTATAGAATTGTATACCTGAAACCTATAACATTTTATTAACCAATGTTACCCCAATAAATTCAATAAAAAATAAAAGATCACTAATCACATTTACAAAGATTCTCTCTCTCAATATATATATGTATGTTTCAGAGATTAGAACCTAATATTCTAACTTTTTGGAGGCCTATAATTCAGCCTACTGCAAGCATTGCCCTAAAAAGAGTACAGAAGCAGTAAGGAGAATAGAATTGCCCCTATTAGGCTACAAACTAAAGAGATTTAAAAAAGCTTGAAACAGAATCACTCTTTTCAACATTTTTATTTGAAAAATATAACTATTTTTAAATTAAAATATGCTGCTGAGATTCACACATACTGGGTTTATTATTGTTACTTATTATTTTTATATTGTTTATTTTAAGTGAATTCATAAATAAACATTCTATATGTCTTAGAATCAATAGACATAACCTTCATAAACAAAAGTTTGTGGGGATCTTTAATAAAGGGTGCAAAACAAAACAGAAGAATTGTGAGAACTTCTGCATTACCAGCACTTATGTAGGAGAAACTAAGAAAAGCTGAATTTCCAGGAGGCAAATGACTGCTTTTTAAAAATTGCTGTTGAATATGTGCCTTGTATAGTGTCTGAAGCCCAAAATAGCAAATCGCTATCATTGACTTTATATATCCTATATGATAAAAGCCCAGCGACTGAACTGTGGAACGACCAGAACAACCGCGGCCCCTCGCCCCGACTGGCCCCGCCACCGAGCAGGCCCCCCCATGCTGATTGGGGGAGGGTCTGGCCAGCAAACTGCTTGTGGCCCCTCACCCTGCTGGTCCCGCCCCCAAGCAGCTCCCCAAACCCCTAAATCACTGCCTGGCTCCCTGGAGCAAGTACATTTAGTGAAAGCACAAGAAAATAATTATCAGTCCCTTCTGTCCCCAACCAGCATCTCCAGAGGACTCTGCTAATACTGCAGCCAAGGTGTGGAACTCTCCCTCCATGGCCCTGCAGACCCAGGGGATCTTCCAAGTTAGTAAAAAAGGCTACCTAAGCATTAATGGGATGGTGGCCCTTTGCTGAGGAATGTAGAGAGGCTGGGTGGGGATTTTGTGAAATTGCAGTGCCTTGCAGATTAGGTGAGCTTTCAATCTCTCTTTAAAAGGGGCGGTAAAGAGGACCTGCAGGCTGCCAGGAGCAACAGTGAAGGGTAGGCACATTTAAAAACAGAAAAACTTTTAAACAAACAAACATGAAGATCATATTCGGAAACTGAGGGCAGAGCCCCAGGAAGAACACAAAAATCATTAAAGGGCCATCATCCATCTTCTTATATGTTTGCAAACAACACATAAACAATTTCATCTCATGGCATGTGAAATGCAAAACAGTTTTGTTGGTTTTCTTTTGGCCATCCTTAAAGTATAATTAGATCCAGCTGGGGGAAAGCTATAGCTTCCAGCATTAGACCCTACAGCTGGCCCCGCCCAATGGCCCCCCATCAGGGCGGGCCTGTTGGACCCCACCCATGCATGAATTCGTGCACTGGACCTCTAGTAATGGTATAAAAAGGAACACTAAGTTGAGATTCTAAATATTCTTGAAACCAAATTCCTTGAGTAGCTTTTACATCTCTCCAAGAATACTATGGAATTTACCTTCAGTTGAAAGCTTCCCATATTACCTCCTAGGCTATTATCAATGTCAGTGATGTCTAATAACATGCTTCTTAATTATTGCCTGCCTGTTAAATCACTACATCTTTAATCCTCTAACCAGAATGCAAACAATTCTCTCTTGCAGCTACCAAAGATAGCCTTCAAATTTCTTCTTAAATACAGGAGAATTCTGTGGTTTTTCGAAAGGACTCATAAGGATGGATAAATGCAAGAGCTTTCTCTTTCAAATATGTCTTTCAGCTGCACAAAAAGTTCTGCAGGTTACTGTGACATTATATGGATCATCTTTGGATTATTTGGAACTTTTTGTGCGGTTATGCTTGTCTTTGTTCTTATTGACTAGACTGTGACTTAACAAGGGGTGGGTTTAATCAATCTCTGAACAGCAGATGTCAAGTATTTGGAGTTAAAACAGACCTTGGACTAAATCCTCTATCAGCCATGTCCTAGTTGTAAACCATCGTGAAATCACTCAATTCTGAAGATTAGTCTCATCTACTGTATGTAAAATAGGAATAACAGTATCAATTTAAGAGGTTTGTGTTAAAATTGAAAATTCCATAGGCAAACACAACTATTGCTAAAGGGTTTCATGAATAAATACATTTAGAATATTAAAGCCTAGAAAATTAAAAGGATAATAATATTAAGACTAAAAAAATAGTTAAAGACCTCTTTTCCTACAATCCATCTATTCATTCATTTATCTGTACATCCTCACATTCAATAAACTTTGTTTTGTGGTGGGTAAATGCAAATTAGAACATTATCTTGATGAGAAGCATGTAGTATAGCTGCAGAGATTGGCTTCGAATAAATGAATATAATTAATTCTTAAAAGCAACAAAATAATACTGTATAGAAAGTTCACTGAGAGCATGGCAAAGGGAAGTGTTTACACAGGTGAGGATTTGAGTGAGATTAATAACATGTGAGTGTCTGGTACTTAGAGGTCTGAATACCAGGGAATAAAAATCGCTTGATACTAAATAATAAATTTTGCTAGTAGACAATGAGTAACCACTGTCAGTCTTAAAATATGGTGTAGTGAACAAACTCTAAGATGGATGGCCTCCAGGGTCCCTACATCCTAATATTCACACCTTTGTATTATTCCCTTCCTGTGAATATGGGTGAAATTAGTGACTTGTTTCCAAACAGAATATGGCAAATATAACAAGATGTACTCAATTGTGCTACGTAAGAATACAATGCCAGTCTGGGAATGGACTCTCCATTGAGGCTTTGAAGAAGCAAGCTGACATGTAGTAAAGAACAGGGTCATGCGGGAAAGACATGAGGGCAGCCTTCAGCTTCCAGTCAGCAAGAAACTGAAGTACTCAGTCCAACAGTTCCCAAGGAACTGAGTGTATCCACCAATTATGTGAGGGAGGAAGCAAAGCTTCCCCACTTGAGCCTTTAAATGAGAAGACAGGCCTGGCCTATACCTTGATCGATGCCTTGCACAGGACAAAGTTATGATTCCTACCCACGGTAATTTTGAGATATTAAAATATGTTGTTTTAAACCTATAGTTTTGTGATAATTTGTTACATAGTAATAAATAACTTTTCAAGGATATTGACCTTTTTTATTTTTTAGAAACATACGTAGCAGTAAAGAAGATGCTCTAGTGTTCATCAAATTTGAACCTGTTACTTCCCCATCATGTCTAGAGTCTGTTCTTTAACTCAGATTGCAATATTCTCCAATGAATTATGTCTGATTTAGGCCAGATGGAGTCACATAACATTTTCACTATTAGCCACACAGTGGGTAATTTAATGGGAAATAATATGCTTATGAGACAATATTTTTACTAAATGTCACTGGCTTTTGAAAATACTAGTGAAACACATTGTCACTAAGTAATCATGCACAGTATTACCATGCACCATCGTATGTTTCTGGGAAATTTTAGGCAAAGTGCTCTTTGTTTTCACCTGAGGATTTTCTAAATTAAATTTTCTTTCTCAGGAAAGGTTTGATTTATGTTTAAATCTATCAGGGATGCTGGCAGGAAAAGCAAGTTTTGTGACAATGTATTGTGAACAGTACATGTTTGACAGCATGTGTCATGCTTCATCTAAAATAAGAGTTATTAGATTCTTGTAGCCAGTAATCAAAGTTCAATTGCATTTTCCCTAGGAAAAACTTCCAGTAATAATAAAAATTGTTACAAATAAGTGTACCAAAGAAATAAATTCTCTATTTAAACACACTTCGGAAATGCAGTCCATATAGCAATGGCATTATTAATCTTTGAAGTTTAAGCATTCCTATTTCCCAATCCAGTTAACACTTTCCTCTTTAAGTTATATCGTTACATTATGTTTTTCCAATTTGGAAAAATGAAATTTAAAAAAATACAACACAGGAAATAGAGACATATTCTGGAATCACACATATGTTTGTATGAAACGAATCTTAGTGATCTCATTAATTGTCATAGAAAACTTCTTCCCCACCCTCCACTCGGGAGGCTTAATATCAAAGAGGTTCAGCAGTGGTCATTTCATCTTCCTCTTTAAAAAAAAATGGTGTTCAAGTGCTCAGAAATGCAAAGTACTTCCTTACTAAAATAATATTTAATGCTAGATAAAAGTGTTACAGGTTTTTAATTATATAATTTTGGGTAATTAATCCTCCATATGGAATACCTAGTTATGCTTCTGAATATTTTATTTTAATAAAAGCATTTCTAGAAAAGTCTGACACTTTTAAAAACTTTCCTCCAGTGACACAAATAAATAATCTTGGAAATCTTACTTCATGAACCTCATCTGAGCTGTGCCCTTCTCTTTCCTGAATGTGGTTTCCCCTCCTTGAATTACCAGTGCCTTCATCTCCTCCACACCCCCCCCATTCCATTCCTTCTAAAACTCTACTCTTAGGGAAAAGCTTGAATGGCTTCCCTCTCTGGGAGAAAACCAAGAAATCTTATCCTAACATCTCCAAACTGCTCTCTCTTTTATCTGTGATAATCTCCAGGGTAAACTTGATCTGGGGCATTAAAACACAAGTTTATTTAGCCCCATGTTTTTCTTTCTATAACATCTGAGAAGTGTAAGGGTCTTCTTCCTCACTTTAACTTATTGTTTGAGCAATACTTATATGTATATATGGAAGATAATGGATTGCCTTTATTTTTAGTACATTCCCCTAGAAATCTTTGGTTTCTTTATTAATTCACTCCTTTAAATGTTTGATAATTTATATACATAATTCCTCTCTAACCCAAACTCTTTTTCCTTATGGATGGAAAATTAGTTTTAAGATTCTATTTCTGTAGCTATCCATATTATACTTGTAACAATTTTAAATGAAATGTAAAATTATTTCCCCTCATAAACAATAATGACATTCAGTATAATCTCTGGAAAATCAAATTTGAATAAAAGAAAAGTCTTATTTCCTTCTGGCACCTAAAACCATGTACTACATTCTGGTGCCCTCACCATGTCCCTCTTTCAAAAGGAAGAATAAATTAAGGGTAAATATGTAATAGTTGAAAGTCTCTACTTATAAAACCCCAATTTTATTGACAGAGATGTCCCATATTCAGAAATTTGTTTGAATACATTTAATAAATTGAAAGAGCAATTGCTTTCTCCTTGATATTCTGCCTGAAGCTCAACATGTAGATATGCAATTCACTGCCAGCAGGACCTAAATTTGGGGACTATAAGATCAAGATTAGCAAACCTAACTTTCTAACTGTAGTGAATAGAAATACTGTTTTGGAAATAAATATAGTACGAAGAATATAAATTCAAGCAAGTACTTTGCAGGAAATACATATGCCGGCTACGTTTTAATGAATTGCTTTGTTCTCTATAGAGTTATTTTTATTCTTTCTCCCTGTAAATGAGGCTGTAGTTTTAAATTTCCCTATTTGCTAAGAAATACTTTTTTTCCATTCTTTTCTTCACTCTCTTAATCTCTTTGAAATAGCTTCACCTTTCATATACATTTACTAGCCAGAATAGCTCATATGTTTCCTCTTTATATATGTAAAACCTTATGCTTCTCTCTTTGGTCATTCCACTTTCACATATGAACATGCATGTATGTATACATATACACACATTGGCAAAAAAGTGCTACTACTATAACTTATTTGAATACATTAAATGGTCATGAGAATGGATAGAAATCTTTGAATTCTTCTAAGATCTATGGTGCTTCAGAGTTGTTGCAATAAGAATGATAACATTGTATTTCCCAGAAATTTTAGACAGTTTTAAGGCTTGCCTGTGTGTTCTTATGACATGACCTACTGGGATCGGTGAGTGCTCAAATGCCCCTAGGTGATGCTGCAAATTAATATAAAGGCTCATACCAGATACTCTTTTCTATTTTATTGCGTATTTTTAAATTGAAAAACATAAAAGACAGCAAAATGCTAGAAAGAATGTCTAGAACAAAATCTTACTAGGGAAACAAGAAGAAGGAAGGAAACATATATTTCTATGGTTTTGTCCTCTTTATCATATTATTACATAAATTTCTTGTAAGTTGGAAAGCTTGCTCTCCTCAGGTAATTGAGTACACAAATCTATAAGTGATCCATCAGAAGCCGGAGGAAAGTATAAGCTGATCATAGCTACTGAGCATTCTAAAGTTTTATAGCTATGCTGTGTATATGGTACTGCTGGCCACACACAGTCATTGAAATCTAAATTTAATCAAATAAAATCAAATTAAAAATTTAGTTCTTCAATCACACAAGCCAAATTTCAAGTGCTCAATAATAGCCTATGTGGCTACTGGCTATGCTATTGGAGGATACGGATACAGAAAATTTTCATCATTGAACAATGTTCTATTAAGCAGCATTGATTTTTATAGACATAACCTGTGTGCAACTGAACGTAAGTAGTGGTGATTTATAAATGCTGCAGAGAGGCCAAACACTTTCTATAAACACTGTAGGTAGATATGGTAGGAACTGTTAGCTGTTCCTAATAACTATTTTTCCTTTTCTCACAACTTTTAGCTGGGTGTATAATCCTATAAAATAAAGCGTGGATAGAGCGTCAGCCTGCGGACTCAAGGGTCCCAGGTTTGGTTCTGGTCAAGGGCATGTACCTTGGTTGTGGGCACATCCCCAGTAGGGGGTGTGCAGGAAGGAGGCAGCTGAACGATGTTTCTCTCTCATCCATATTTCTAACTCTCTATCCCTCTCCCTTCCTCTCTGTAAAAAATCAATAAAATATATATATATTTTTAAAAAAAAAGCCTAATATGCTAAGTGTCTGGTTGGCCGGTGGGTCGTTCAACCAAAGCATAATATGCTAATGATATGCTAAGGCCGCTCAACCACTTGCTATGACATGCACTGACCACCAGGGGGCAGACAGTCAACCAGTTGCTATGATGTGCACTGACCACGAGGGGGCAGATGCTCCAACTGGTAGGTTAGCTTGCTGCTAGGGTCTGGCCAATTGGGCCCGAGTAAGACAGGCCAGACATGCCCTGAAACCCTCTCGCAGTCCCTCCCCAGCTGGCCAACCTCTTTCATCCCTCCCTGGCCCTGATCGTGCACCAGTGGGGTCCCTTGGCCTGGCCTGCTCCCTCTCACAATCTGGGACCGCTCGGGGGATGTTGGAAAGCCAGTTTCAGCCCAGTCCCACAGACCAGGCCAAGGAACCCTACTGGTGCAGGAATTCGTGCACCGGGCCTCTAGTTTCCAAATAAAGGCCATGCTTTACAACCTCATTACTATGTCAAAGGTAAATATAGATGGAAGTATGTATATGTCACATTCCTGTAGATTTCTCTAAAAGACAGCGGGCTCTCATTTTTGTTCCATTTCCTAGGCCCTTTCTTTCAATCTGCTACTTGAATGTGGATAATGTGTTCCAAAACCTAATCGCCATATTCAACTGTTAGAACAATGCTACTCACGAGGTTTGGTGAAGCAGTAAGTGGAAAAAAGCCTGTATTTCAGGGAACGTCATGGATCAGGGCCACCATACTAGCCCAGAACTGCCTATATCCTGACATTTATATAAAAAATAAACACATTTTATTTTATGTAAGCCATTTGTACATGTACATTCCCATCAGATAAATCTAAACCTAAAATAACTCTGATTGCACTGCCTATGAATGACAAATTAGCTTTTGTTTTTGGACTTTTAATTCATTTTTATTTTTTTGACTAGATAGAAAATACATTTTGAAATGGTCTTGCTGTAGAGTTAATAGAAACAGACAAAAACCATTGGATTTTCAACTTTTTATAAATTAGTCTTTCTGGATAGCCTTTTAATATTTCCTTCTTTTTTATGCTGGAATAATTTACAGCAATTTCCTTTCCTTTTTAAATGTTGTACATTTTTCTAACATTGAGCTTTTTAAAATTTTAATGTGTCTCCTCTTAGCAGATTATAAGCTCTAAAAGAATAGGTCTAATATTTGCCTTATTTTCTACCACATGGTAACAAGGAGGGAAGGAAGGAAAAGAAGAAAGAGAGAGAGAAAGGGAAGGAGGGATGGAGGGAAAGAAGACTAGATGGGATGAGAGGAGTGGGTCATGATTTGTTATAAGGAAATGTGATTATGAACAAATAGGAGGATTATGATGCCTTACATAAAGTAGAAATCAGACACTAACTTAGATATAACCTACATGGGAAATAGTAAAAAGACCCTCATCCTTCAGATTACAGTTTGATAAGATCAAATATGAGAATTTTTCATTTGGTTTATTTCACACAGCTCCTAAAAAGAAAAGTCTTAGAGTAGAGGTTTTTAAATAACATAGTGAGAATGCTTGGTCCTTCATTCTTCATGCACATACCTCTTGAAATACTAGCTACATGAGTTCAAAGGCAACACAGTCATATAGTTGATAACTTCATGAGTCCATGAATAATTTTAAACTTATCTTAAAAGTAAAATATTTTCAAAAGTAATTTTATATACTGATCATGTATCATAGACATGTATACTTGAAATCAAATGATCTTATTAAAATATATATGTATATATAAGTATAAGTGTATTTAAAATTGGGTTAAAAAGAAAAGTATGTTGACTATGGTTAAAAGAAAGTAATTTTAAATAAAATATTTTAAAGAACAGTTTGAGATTTACAGAAAATAGTATAGAAAGTTTTCATATATCCCACTCCAAATTGTTCTTATTTTTTACCAGCTTATATTCCAATGGTGTATTTATCACAATTAGCGAGGTCCATAGCTTATTCTGATTCCCTTAGGTTTTCCCTAATGTCCTTTCTGTTCCAGGGTACCACCCAGAATATCGCATTACTTTTAGGAATCATGTCCCTTTAGGCTCCTCTTGGCTGTGACTGCTTTTTAGATTTTGCTTGTTTTTTGATAAAGTTGACAATTTTGAAAGGGTACTGCTCAGGTACCTTTAGGATGTATCTTTATTGGGATTATTATTATGTTTTTGTTATAATTGGGTTGAAGTTATATGGTGTGTCTTTTGGGGGGGGAGGGGAAGGATATGATACAGTTAGAATACCATTTTTATTGTATTATATCAAGTGTATATATCAACTTATCACTGTTACTGTTGATCTTGGTCACATGTCTGAGGTAGCATTTGTCTGCTTTGTCCATTGTAAACCTGAACTATTTTCTGCCTTTCCATACTGACTTCTTTGAAAGAATGTCACTAGGAGCAGACCATTACATAAATCGCTTGTCATGTTCTTCATTTCATCCTGGGATCCTCCAACCTCCTAAATATATATTTTTAAATTTTATACAGTAAGGCTCACCATTCCTGTTGTAAAATTTTGTGGGTTTTGATAAATGTATATTATCATGTGTACACTATTACAGTATCAAACAGAATAGTTTCACTGCCCTAAAAATTCCCCAGTGCTTCTATCTATTCATCCCTCAGCTCTCCCTCTGAACCCCCAGCAGGCACTAATCAATTTGCAATAGCTACAGTAATGCATTTTTCAAAAAACCATAACTGGAATCATACAGTAAAGAGTCTTTTGACACTAATTTTGATCACTTTTTAATATGCATGTAGCATTCATCCATGTCATTTCCTGGCTTCATAGCTCATTTTCTTACAATATTAAATAGTACTGTTTATTTGGTTATTCATTGATGGACTAGTTGTGGTCTCCAGTTTTCAGAGAATATGAATAAAATTGCTGAGTGAAAGTTCTTTTGCACACATAATTTTCAAGCAAGGTGGGCAAATACCTAGAATTGTGACTGCTGGATCTCATGGTAATATTACTTTTAGTTTTCTAGGAAATTCCTAAACTATGGTCCAAATGGCTGCTCCATTTTGCATTCCCACCAGCAAGGAATGGGGGTTCATATTGGCCTTCATCATCATCAAGTACTGTCGGGCTTTTGTTTTTGTTTTCTAATGTTAGCCACTCTAATAGGTGTTCAGTGGTATTTAATTAGTATTTTAACTTATAATTCACTAATGAAAAATAATGTTAAGCATTGATATTACATTTATTTCCCAACCATAATACAACATCTTTTTGGGCGAGCTGTTTCGATCTTTTGCTCATTTGTAAATTGGATGTTTTATTAGTGGTGTTTTAAGAATTCTTTAAATATTTTGGACATGAGTCCATTATTAGATACATTTGCAAATATTTTCTCCGGTCTGTGCTAGTTGTTTCACTCTATTAAAATTTTCTTTCCTGGAGCAAACTTTTTAAATAGTTTAAAATTCAACTTACTAATTTTTATAGATTTTATTTTTGATGTTATATTTGAAAACTTATCACCAAACCTCAAATCAAATAAATTTTCTCCTATATATTATTCTAGAAAACTTTGCAGTTTTGGATTTATCATGTAGGTCTGAAATCCACTTTGAGTTTATTTTAGACCATCTAGAATGGTCTGTGTCTAGATAATTTTTTTTTTGCATATGGATGTCCATTAACCCATCACTATTTTCAGAAAAGACTATCCTTTTTCCACTGAATTGTCTTTGCTCCTTGATCAAAGATCATTTGAATATATTTGTATTAGTTTATGTCTGGGCTCTCTATCATATTCCATTGATCTATGTGTCTATTCTTTCATCAATCATATACTGTCTTTATTACTGTGTCTTAGAGTAAATCTTGGTGAATAATCTTTTTATACAGTTTATACATTGTACAATTGATTTGCTAAATATGTATTTGAGAGTTTTTACATCTATGTTCATGAGCAATATTTGTGCTTTTCCTTCCTTGTAATATCTTCATCTGGTATTAATATTAGGAGAATGCTTGTCACAAAGAATGAGTTTGGAAGTGTTCCCTCTACTTCCACTTTCTAGACGAGATTATGGAGAACTGGTATAATTTCTTCCTTAAATATTTAATAAAATTCACCAATGCCTGGCCTCATCAACCTAAGAATCAGGAAGTCAAGGTTCGATGCCCAATCAGGACACATGCGTGGGTTACAGGCTCAATCTCCAGTGTGGGCCTGTAGGAGGCAACAGATCAAGGATTCTCTCTCATCATTGGTGTTTCTATCTCTCCTCTTTTCCTCTCTGAAATCAATAACAATATGTTAAAAAAAATTCAGCAGTGAGAGAAACTGGTTTTTTTTTTGGGTGGGGGGGCGGTTCTTAATTTTTATTTGATTTCTTTAATAGATAAACACCTTTTATATTATCTATTTATTTTGTGTGGGTTTTGATGATTTTTGTCCTTCAAGGAAATGGTCTACTTTATTGAAGATAAACTTTAGGCCATGCAGTTTTATAGGATTTTCTCATTACTCTTTAAATGTCTATTGTATCTATTTGTCTATTGTATCTACAAAATGTCTATTGTATCTCATTACTCTTTAAATGTTTTATAGGATTTTCTCATTACTCTTTAAATCTCATTACTCTTTAAAGCTACATTATATCTGGTATTGATAATTTCTGATTATTCCTTTTTTCTTTGGGTTAGTGTGCTTAGAGGTTTATCAGTCTTACTAGCTGTGCAAATAACCAGTTTTCATTTCATTGATTTTCTCTATTATTTTCCTGTTTTCAAATTAATTATTTTCTAATCTAAATTTTATAATTTCTCTTTTTCTACTTGCTTTAGAATTTTATTGTTCTACTTTCTTTAAGTGTCCTAAGATGTGAGCTTAGTTATTAATTCTAGATCTTTCTTTTTTCTAACATATGCACTCAATGCTATAAATATACTTCTAACTGTACCACAAATTTTGATAAATTGTATTTTCATTCTAATTTAGTTAAAAATATTTTACAATTTCTCTTAAGACTTCTTTTGACCTATGTGCTATTTAGAATTATACTGTTTAATCACTGAATAGTTTTCAGTTATTTTTCTACTACCAATTTCTACTTTAACTCCATTATCTCTGAAAACATACTTGCATGTCCCATATTCCTTTAAATTTAGGATGTTTGTCTGCCCCAAATCTTAAACCATTATTACTTCAAGTATTTCTTCTGCTCTATTATTTTTCTTTTTTTCTGCTGGTATTATAATTATGCATGTTACATTAGTAGTTTGCCAGGAAACTTCAAATATTTGATGGGTTCACAGAAATCTTTAGATGTCACACTATTTCTTAAAATGCTCTATAGTCTATTATTAAGGCTTATACAAGAATCAGAAATAACCTTCAGAGGACAGAGCCAGCTCTCACTGGCCTCCTTTGGGAATGACATCTGATTGTTAATGTAGCAAATGAACCCAAAAGTCTCCTACTAATTAGGCCTGCTTTATTGACAGAGACTCTTGAAGGCTTTTAGAGAGCCTTTGATTATATTTCATTCCATTATAGCTGTGTGCTAAATCATCTTGTAATGAACAATGACCAGTGAGTCACTGGTCTCATTTGAAGGAGAGCATTCTGACGCATGGCTCATCTAATTGAGATGTTTATTATTAGACAACTGTATTTTCTTCAGGACTAATGCTGGGTGAGATTTAGCAGTTTACAATTTCAATAATCACTGGTGTCTAAGCCTAGATGTGACTTCCTTAGAAAAGATCTCATGAAGCCCCAAACTAAACCAGGGCCCTGAGTTATAATCTCCATTGCAGCTTTTCATTTCTACCACTTATCACAGTTTGCAATTGTGTCACAAGATTGGGTTTTTAATTCTTTCAAAGTCTAAATACAGTGCATACTGTCACCACTTGAAGACCTAAGCTTGTAATGAATAGAAAAAATAGTTATACAAGCAGACACCAAAACGTTAGCTATTTTGGTAAGGCTTTAGTGGATTTAATGTCTTTTTGTAATCAATAGAAGTGGCAGAAATTATTCTGTGTGACTTCTGAAACTATTTCAAAAGAGGTAATGCAGTTTCCATTTTAGTTCACTCACAGTCGGAGCTCGGACACCTGTGGCCACCCTACCACCAAGAAGCCAAACTCACAGAAAAGCCACATGTAGGTGCTCCATCAGCATACCTTGTTTTTTAGCTTCCAAACAATGATGGGTGAGCCTTCAGAAGCTTCCTGTCCCGCCATGTGAGTCATCCCAACCCCAGACTTGGAGTCCCTGCAAATGAGCACCCAGATGTTGTGGAACAGAGTCAAGATGTCCCCTGCTATATCCTTTCTAAATTCTTGAGCCTCAGAATTCATAAACATAATATGGTAGTTGTTTTAAGTTACTATTTTGGGAGATTTTTTTTACATAGTAATAGTAACTGCGATATAATGGAGATATCACGAGAACATTACAATAGAGTTACAGAAGTCATATAATAAAGTTGTACACTTGATACTGTTCTCCACAGTGGGTGCACCAGTCTGCATTCCCACCAGCAGTGCACGAGGGCACCTTTTTCTCCACATCCTCTCCAGCACTTGTCGTTTGTTGATTTGTTGATGATAGCCATTCTGACAGGTGTGAGATGGTACCTCATTGTCGTTTTGATTTGCGTCTCTCGGATGATTAGTGACTTTGAGCATGTTTTCATATGTCTCTTGGCCTTCCTTATGTCCTCTTTTGAAAAGTACCTATTTAGGTCCTTTGCCCATTTTGTGATTGGGTTGTTTGTCTTTCATTTGTTAAGTTGTATGAGTTCCCTGTAAATGTTGGAGATTAAACCCTCATCGGTGATAACATTGGCAAATATGTTCTCTCATGCAGTGCGCTTTCTTGTTGTTTTGTTGATGGTTTCTTTTGCTGTTCAGAAGCTTTTTATTATGATGTAGTCCCATTTGTTTATTTTCTCTTTAATTTCCATTGCCCTAGGAGCTGTATCAGTGAAGATACTGCTTCGGCATATGTCTGAGATTTTGCTGCCTGTGGATTCCTCTAATATTTTTATGGTTTCCCGTCTTATGTTTAGTCCTTTATCCATTTTGAGTTTATTTTTGTGTATGGTGTAAGTTGGTGGTCTAGTTATGCAGTATGGGAGTTTCCTAAAAAAACTAAAAATGGAACTCCCATTTGACCCAGTGATCCCACTTCTAGAAATATATCCCAAGAAACTAGAAACACCAATCAGAAAGAATATATGCACCCTATGTTCATAGCAGCACTATTTACAATAACTAAGATTTGGAAACAGCCTAAGTGCCAATCAGCAGATAAGTGGGTTAAAAAACTGTGGCACATCTACACAATGGAATACTACGCTGCGGTAAAAAAGAAGGAACTCTTACCATTTGCAACAGCATGGATGGAACTGGAGAGCATTATGCTAAGTGAAATAAGCCAGTCAAAGAAAGATAAATATCACATGATCTCACTCATCTGTGGAATATAATGAACAACATAAACTGATGAACAAAAACAGATCCAGAGACAGAGGAGCATCAATCAAACCATCAAACCGCAGAGGGAAGGTAGGGGAGGGTGAGGGTAAAGGGGAGAGATCAACCAAAGGACTTACATGCATGCGTATAAGCCTAACCAACAGACACCAGACACCAGGGGGACGAGGGCATGAGGGGGCTGGGGGGCAATGGGGGATAAGGACACATATGTAATACCTTAATCAATAAAGAACAAAAAAGTTTGCAAATACATAAATAAATAAAGTTGTACACTTGAAATTTATATGTTATTTACTGTTATCACCACAATCAATTTAATGAAAAAATCTTTAAGATAAAAATTAGGATAAAATTTTATGAGAATTTAGGATTTAAATGATGGACTCTGAAGACAGATTCTAATTACATACAATAAGAACCATATTATAACTGCTTACTATATCATTATGCTAAAAACTTTATATGCATGATATCATATAATTGTCATAATCTATAATAATAAAAGCATAAATGCTAATTAGACCAGACAGCGAGGGCCAAGCCCTTGCATGAATTTATTGCGTCAGGGCTCTAGTAAATCTATATTTATGTACTAAAGCTATTTTATTAAACAATTAGAAGCTCAGAGAGGTAAATATCACAAGTATAAGGCATCACAGTGCCAATAGGATGCTCTAGGACAGTGATGGCGAACCTTTTGAGCTCGGCGTGTCAGCATTTTGAAAAACCCTAACTTAACTCTGGTGCCGTGTCACATATAGAAATTTTTTGATATTTGCAACCATAGTAAAACAAAGACTTATATTTTTGATATTTATTTTATATATTTAAATGCCATTTAACAAAGAAAAATCAACCAAAAAAATGAGTTCGCGTGTCACCTCTGACACGCATGTCATAGGTTCGCTATCACTGCTCTAGAACTTGAATGGCCCTTCAGAATAGTCGCAAGTGTGAGCAGGAAGGAGTTCAGCCTTTTATATCCTGTATCGACCAATCACTGGATGCAGTCTGTCTCAAAGAATCCTCTTAATTCATGTAAACTTCAAAAGCAATATATAGTGTGCTGTGAAGTCAGCAATCAGATGAGGGTTTCCAATTAGTGAACGTACTGACTGAAAGGGGAGTTTATACTGGTCTGTTTATTAATCTGGGTTTTGGCTACATGAATATGTTTGGCTTTGAATGTTCACTAAACTATACACTAATGACTTGTCAACTCTTGTGAATGTATATTGGACCTCATAACTTTTCAAAATATATTTTGATTCTGATTATCCTTCAAAACAAAAAAAGTTGAGTCTAACCAAGAATTCAAGGTTGGTTTAAAATCTAAAAATAAATTAATGCCATTCACTAGGAGAGCAGAATAAAGAAGGAAAAAATCTATATGATCATTTGAAAAAATACAGAAATAAATATTAGATAAATACCATTATTGTACAAAAGGCATATTCTCACTAACAAATTTTGGGCTATCTCTTAGATATGTCCTTCTACTAAACATATATTTGCCTTTCACCCTGTTTGTCTTCTTCACTCAAGATGCAGATCACCCTAGAGGAAATTTGATCTTATTTTGGTTAATGTCCATACCCTTGACAAGGGTTAAGAGAGTTACTGTGGTTCCTACTGTACAAAAAGTAAAACTACATATTAAAAAAACAGATAAAGATAAGAAATGATCCCTTCAATGTTGAATAAATGTTAATTTGAGTAAACCAGTGGACCACTAGGTTCAAGGCACAAAAATGTAAATTTCATATACTCTGAGCTATACTAGTAATTTCATATACTCTAAGCTATAAATGGTACACTGTAATTGGAAAGAAGAGTAAAAGTGGGTATAAAACAGCAGAGGTAGACAAGAACCAGATCTACAATGACCTGCTATCCCATGTAAGTAATCTGAAATTAATTATAAAGCAGTAAGAAATTATTAAAGCATTTAAAGAAGAATGGGCATGAGCTAATGTGTGCTTTAGTTAAGGAAGGGCAAGCTGGCATTCATGAAGAGAATGAATGTGCAGAGATTGAACCTGAAGCACAGATTAACTGTAAAAACCCAGATGAGAAATAAAGGAAAACTAAATTATTTGGTGATGGAATGAAGAGAAAGAAATAGGTACCCTCTATAAGGCTTAATATCTAGCTGATTACACAAAAGTAAGGTAAAGGAGAATGGAGAGTGAAGGTTGAGGGATGATAGTGTAGAGGGGGAGGCTAGTTATAATACAGAGGGTATAGAGAATGATGGGTGAATGGGAAAAGATAATGAACCCATTTTATTTATTTATTTTTGTATATATTTTTCAAACTTTTAAGAGTTTCCTAAAATAAACTGATAAAGTAATTAATTAAAAGACAACCTATTAGCTTTATTTTTACATTAACTATATTCAGTAATCTCTATCTGTATCTACTCATTGTAATTGGAAAGGGGATAAACAACTTTTTGTCAATATAGACTATAGAT
This sequence comes from Myotis lucifugus, assembly GCF_000147115.1. Taxonomy (NCBI): domain Eukaryota; kingdom Metazoa; phylum Chordata; class Mammalia; order Chiroptera; family Vespertilionidae; genus Myotis; species Myotis lucifugus. The sequence goes on along the minus strand of NW_005871455.1, from coordinate 31,463 downwards.
TAGCAATAGAAATGAGTTCAGGATTAAATTTTAATTTCAACACTCTCTTGCTAGAAACACTAGGTATATTTATATTTTAACTAGATGAATACATTGAGGTTTGTGCATCATATTTTAATATTATGCATCATATAGGACTGTGCTTTATGCAATTTCTGCATTTATGTGTAATTCCCCCATCATTTTATGACACTAGAATTCTGCAACATCCTTTTGCATTCCACTGCAACACTGACCACTAATAGATACTCTACAGTTTTCTTCATTATTTTACACTTTAGCAATCAATAATATTGAAAAATAATGACAAGTGAAAAGCTAAATGACAGTCTAATTCACTTTGGAAGTGCTTTTTGAACACTCATATCTGGCTAATGCACCATAAGGGGAAATGTACAGTAGGTATTGTATTTCCTAGACATTGGCTAGCCATTTAATCTTGCTATATTTACTTGCACAATTCTGATTTTATATTTCTACATTCTAGCTGTGGTTGAAGATGTCTACATATGGGGTTATATGAAAGTATGTGTGTGTTTGTAGGTATAGCAATGGTGAGGGAAAGTATACTGAGCATAATAAATGTTCCAAGTAAAATGAAACTTAGTTCGATTAGTAATACTTTTGAAATGGTAATTCACACTGATCTTCATCAAATGCATTATAAATGTAATAATCTTTAAAAATAGCAGACACTACTTTTGTTTTGATGCTGGGATTTCCAATTTTTCACATCATATTTTGTACCAGCTATTTTTTATGAAATTTTATTTCTAAACTTTTCATGTTCTTTGTGGCAATCAATGAAAATTCAACCGTAATGATACTTGTTTCAACTAACCTGTATACCTTTCTGCTGCCTTAGTGGTTAGTAAAATGTAAAAATTCTTATTAGTTACATTTCATTTAAGAATTAATGTGACTTAAAATAAGGTCAGATGAGTAGAATTAAAAGCTTTAGTTGAGGAGCTTTGTAATAATAATAATAAAAAATTGTTCCTAAACAGTTTTCTCTTCATGTATTTTAAGAATCATATACTTTGTTTTGTGGAACTGATATTTGCAGAAACCAAATCAAATCTCTGTTAAAGTGTGGTATTTCTCTATTATAAAGTTTTACCTGGGAATCGTTATTTCCAATTGCTCTGTGGCTGAAATTATTATTTTTCTTTAAATAGAAGGTAAAATAATCTAGTGAAATTAGTATCTGCTTTGGAATCAGAAATAAATTTAAACCATAGAACAGATGATTTATTAATTATGTTAACTTATGGAAGTTAATTAACCTGTGAACCTCAATTACTTATGTGTAAAACGGGGGCATACTCACTCATGTTATATTATAAGAATTAAATGGCATATCATTTTAAAATATTACTATACTAGAGGCCCGGTGCACGACATTCATGCACTGGGGGGAGGGTCCCTCAGCCCAGCCTGCTCCCATCCCTAACAGTGCTCCCCTGTGGGAGTGCACTGACCACCAGGGGACAGCTCCTGCATTGAGTGTCTTCCCCCTGCTGGTCAGTGCACATCAAAGCGACTGGTCATTCTGCCATTTAGTCAATTTGCATATTACCCTTTTATTATATAGGATTGCATATTATGTACCAGAGTAGGTTCTAAAGTCTTTACATATAGTAATTTATATAAATCAGATTTATATTATACATACATATGATTTTTAAATAGAGTCTGGTATGCATAAGCAGGATAAATCCAATTTGTCTGATAATGAAAGTTTGTAACATTTTGAGTATGCAAATCACATAAGAAGAAAAAAATTATCAATGCTATCTAGAGAATAAAACACCAAATCTACTAGTTCTCTTTTTTCTATATTAGGCAGGTATATAACATGTAGTTCTTGTTATTCATAATCCATAGGTAAAATAAAAATAGACAATTATTGTTTCTTTGAGATAAAGTTCATCTAGAGAGCAACAACCCCAAAATGGCTCAAAATTGGGCAAAAACGATTAATGTTGGATGAGGCCCCCTGCAAACCTTTCATAATCACCCTGTGCATAGCCATGAGTAGCCATGAGTGTGCCTGCAAAAACAAAAACAAACAAACAAAATCCCAAGTCCCTGGGGAGCAGGCCTGTGAATAGTGTCTGGAAAAAACAAGGTTCCTATCAGCATTCCACGATGGGACCAGTGAAGGTAATGGTACAAGTGTGAAGAGTTCTGAAGGTTTTAATATTTTCCTGAGAAATGGACCCAAAGAAAAGATTGTGCCCAATTATTTACACTTGATCTTAGCCAAAAGGCCTAGAAGCGATATGTACCCAATTATTTAAAAACAGAATTTGGTTATCAAAATGTCCTAATTCTAGGGATTAGAAATCATCTTATACTTTTTTCTTCCTGAGGAATTTCAAGGCCCATCTAATGCAATAAAAATCATGCTATCATTTTTATTCAGCCTGCACCTTATTATTTATTATCAGGTATTTATACCTGCCCTTGACTCCTGTCTGAGAATTTCTTTGGATATATGCTGAGCAATTATCTTCCTTAGCGGTGAGGAACACATGATAGGAATAAGAGGTGTAGTTTAAATTAACATTTTTCTTTTTTACTAATTTTTAACACTTTCAAAAATTCCTGCTGCTAAATGGCCTGAGCTTGCACTTAATGCTGCAAATCAATGCTATCTAGCATGTTGACAGGGATGGCACCAGTTAGACTGATGGAAAGACAAAGTTCCCATGTGTCCAAAATGTTATTCCTGAATAAATTTTAAAAAGCATAAAGTAAGGAGTTTTCTCAGTTTATTTCCAAATAGAACAGAAGTATAAACTCTCGAGAACAAAGAATGAAGATCACAGGTCCACTTGAAGTGCTGGAGTTGTGGAACCTGAAGGGAAGGCAGTGCCAACGGAAGGATGAGTGATCGACTCCTTCCACTTTGAGGTGATCAGTGATTGTGTACACTTCATGTGCACGGTAATCTCTCTACAAAATGTCTTATTACTTCCAACACAGAAGAGACCATGAATGGACTGGATAAAGGCAATAATTCTAAGAAATAATGAGGAAAACTAAATTTACCCTAGGTTGAATCAGAATCAAATTGTTGCCAAGAACTTTAACTAGAGCAATGTAATATAGAGGAAAACAAACAAAAATTCTGTGGCTTATTATACAATGCAATTAAGTTTCTGCCTTTTAGAGAAAACATATCTACTCCCTGATTAAGCATCAATAAAGGAGAATGAAGCATATTTGCAGATTACAGAAAGAGGAAATCTGTTACAGTTCCGAGGAGGCAAGACCTCCCTGAAAACTGAGTTAGGTGAATGTTTAAGTAGTACTAAGAGGGTTACACCTATAATCTTTATAATATGGATGGACATTATCTGTCTGGTATATATGTATATTCTAGTTTTTTGAATTTAGTTTCCTCATCTGTAAAATAGTATAGATAACCACACAACTTCTCTTAATTTTTGTGTGTGATGGACAACTGAAATAATGCTAAAAATTAACACCAAAAAAATAAATAGTAGGCAGTTATGGGACTGGAGGTAAATGCATAATGTCTATATTTTAGTGAGAATGATGTATAATGAGATATATATGTCTATGTTTTAGTGAAAATGTTGTAATGTAGGAAAACATAACTAAATCCCAATACAACTAAATTCCTAATAAGATAAAATACTATTTCCCTAAATTTTGTTTTTCATTAACTGAAATTGCGAATAAAATCTGATAATTAAATACCTACTATTTTATTGGTCAAATATTATCTTTTTACATGTGAAATTTTTACTAAAATATGAGAGCATTGAATATAATATAAAATATGATTATTATATTATCTCATTTTTTTAAAAAATACCAATGGTAAAGACAAGGATATACAATTCTTGAAGGATACCATTTATTTCTTAAAGAAAATTAAATATGGATGAATAAACAACACTAAAATTAACTGCCAATGAAACATCTAAAATTATCACAAAATCAGGGATTTCATCCATACTTTTTTTTTTACTTAATTGTCCTGTGTGTCTGTTTGTGAGCGAGAGAGAGAGGAAAGCAGGCTTGATTTTCTTAGTGATGGACTACTTTCTATCTGTCATGTCCTAGTTTATTTTTTATCAGCTGAATCAGTCAATTGGTTCATACCACATAACTGATTGCCTAGCTTAGTTTTATTTCCTTACACACCCTGCTGAAAGGGATATTATTTTACATGAACAAACCCCTTTCTGGAGCAAGTACCAAACTGTATACTTTTGTTTTTTACACTGTGGGGGGAAAGAACATACACAGCTGCACCATTATTTATTTGCGTTCGGTGTTTTGTTTGCCACAAAGCAGCCATCATAAATAACAGGCAGTAGAGGACAGAGACTCAACCTTTAATAATATTGTTTTGAAAATGCACCAGCTAGCATTGAAAATGTCATATAAAATTCATACCCATCGCTGTTTACAGAGGGGAAAAAAAGAACAGTTGCACTTTGCAATGCTAGCACAATTCTCCAAAACATTGAGAGAGATGCTGCGTGTCTGTCTTTTTTTCACACTTATTTTTGGTATCCAGTTCTATGTTTCAGGGTTGTATTGATTTTTATTCTGGATGTGGCTGATTAATCTTTCAGGAAGCAGTCAGGTGCATTAGTGCAGGGCTGAATAGAAACACCAGTGCATTTTCTCAACTCAAAGTGGGGTAGGGTGAGGCAAAACCAACCCACCTCTTGCTTTTATCTGGTAATGTGTACCCACAATAAAATGAATCTCTGAAACTGACAGCCACATGGACTGGTTAACAGGAACCTTGACACTGTTTTCCACACTTGCTATTGTTTATTAATGGCCTGTCAGGAACTTCTGGCAAACAGTAAAATGTTAGTGTTTTGTGAGAACATTAGTGATCTTTTTAAGATCAAATCTCTAGGTTAAGTGTATTCACCTTATACATTTGCTTCCCAGAAGGTACATTCTTTAGTACCTGCTTTTCCTTGATAAGGATTTCTCCCTCATTACAGGAAAACTGCAAATGTAATAGTTAAGGGATGATTCCATTGTAGTAACATTTTTGCATCCTGACCCTATTCCCAAGGTTGAGCAATTGCTCCTCAGTTTAATGTTTTCTATGTGCTTCATTGCCAGCTGTGTTTTCCTATTTTAATAGCTCATTTTCCACCATCTACAATTTCTTCATATCAGTTTGGCTTTTTCATTATATGACTGTTACATGATGCTCACAGATTTCACTGAACCTATTAAAATGTCCAACACATTGTCATTCAGATAAACAATCACAATTAACATGACTTGCAGACTCCCATTCATTTCTAAGAAAGAAATACATTTTGGGAAAATAGATAACCATTTAGACCCACTGGTTATTACTGGGTCTGAAATATTATATCATTTTATTTAAAGAAATGTTAGTGATTATAGTGAATGAAAATACATTTAATAAAACAGACACAGTAATTCAATTCAGCTGCAATTGGAGTTATCTTAATTAGAACTTTAGAGGAAATCAACACGTTGCACTGTTATCTTTCTTCTCTTCTCACATTACTAAACTCATACAGCTTATAGGAACATGATTAAAAATTCAACTTAACAATGTCTTTAATACTGTCAAAGACTAATAAGCTTCCGAAAGCTCAGTACCATATAATGAGAAACTGATTATGAATGAAAAACTCTACATAGAATAATGTCCCTAGCATCCAGATTAAAGGCATTCACTTACTACTGTACACTTCAGTTCTTTAAAATGATGCCACATGTTAGTTTGCTTTAAATGTGAATCAAGGTGTGTTTTTTTTCCCTGAAGTTACTGAAAAGCTTTCATTTCTTAATGCTTACCAAAAAGAAAAAAACAAGTTATGTAAATGTTATTCAATTCACATTATCTAGCGTTAAAAGCATATTTCCCGTTGCATGAGATCCATTTATTTTTCTCTGAAATATCTCTGCTGGAGCCTTCAACTTTTAATCTGCACTAATTACCTTCTTGACATGTTCCAATATTCCTCACTCGAGTGTCTTTTGGGTTTCCTGGAACTTCAATCCCACCCCCCCCACCACCACCTTTGGCATTGTTTTTGTTTGGTTTATTGTTAATTATCTTCCTCTGAAAGAGATACAAGAAAAAAATCTGCATGTTATTGCATGCCTAAAACTGTATTTATGTTGACTTCATGTTTGATTGTTCTTGAAATGGGGCTAGGATAAGTAAATAAGTTAACACTATTCAAAAATCATTTAATCTTAGATTTGAGTGGTGTCTCTTTTGTTCCACTGGTTGTTTTATGTAGAGGTTCTAGATGTCCTATTCCTATTTTATTGAGATAATTGAAGTCACTTGAGGTTGTAAGAAAAAATGCAGAAACTCTTTTGTACACTTTACCTAGTTTCCCTAATTGTAACATTTTGCAAAACTATGTTATAAGATAACCAGTATGTGAGCATTGATACAATCCACCAGTCATATTTAGATTTCTCCAGTTTTACTTGTCCTCGTGTGTGTGTATGTGTGTGTGTGCGCGCGTGTGTGTGTGTGCGCGTGTGTGTGTGCGTGTGTGTATATATATGTGTGTGTGTGCGTGTGTGTGTGTGCGTGTGTGTGCGTGTGTGTGTGTGTGTGTGTGTGTGTGTTAAATTCTATACATCTGTATCACCTGTGTAGGTTCCTGCTTTCGCCGCCACAGACAAGATACTGAACAGTCCCAGTGCCACAAGTGTCCCTCACAACTGCCTTTCTCCTATCGCCTCCTCTGCCCCTCCCCAATTTCTGGACACTACTAATCTGTTTTCCAACTCTAAATTTTTATCATTTCAAAATGTTATATAAGTAGAATGATATAGTATGGAATCTTTTAAAATTGGCTTTTTCATTAAGCATAATTCCCTGAAGATTTATCTAAATTCAATACCCTTTCATGATAAAAATTTCCAACAGATTGGGAGGCATTCATTTCAACAAAATAAAGGTCTTATATGAGAAGTCTACAGCTACCATCATATTCAGGGGATGAAAAGCTAAAAGCATTTCCTCTAAAATGAGGGACAAGACAAGGGTGCTCACTCACCACTTCTATTCAGCATAATACTGAAAGTCCTAGACAGAAAAAATCAGGCAAGAAAAAGTACATCAAAGGCATCCAGATTGGAAAGAAAGAAGTAAAATTGTCTCTGTTGCCTGGCCAGTGTTGCTCAGTGGTTGAGCATCAACCTATGAACCAGGTGGTCATGGTTTGATTCAAAGTCAGGGCACATGCCTGGGTTTCGAGCTCCATCCCCAGTAAGGGGTGTGCAGGAGGCAGCAGAACAATGATTCTCATCACTGATGTTTCTCTCTCTCTCCTCCTCTCCCTGCTTCTCTGAAATCAATAAAAATAGATGTTTTTTGAATTGTCTCTGTTGAGGTCTTAGCCTATTTCTGTAGGTTGTGGTTCCAATGACAATTTGACTTTCTGGCTTTTGCAGTTTTTTGGTTTTTGGTTTTTGTTTAACTGTTTCACTTACCTGGTTCCACTGGGGTTTCCACCGGTCTTTCCTGGTGATGCCTGGGAGGCCAGAAGGGTGTGTCCCAGGCTGGGGTACCCGATGTCCCTCAGGAAGGGAGAAATGTGGTGGGATCCTCCTCCACTCCCACCTCCACCTGGTGTCTTCAGGCAGGAGGTGAGAATCTCTGGCCCCAGAGAACAAAGAAGCTTCCTGGTCAGTAGTGAGTGTATTACTGAAGTGGATCTCTCCTGTTGACACCAGCACCTTGTTCGATCTCTCTCAGTGGAAAAGGAAAGCTTCAAGTCTGGGAAAGGAGAGTGCCTCGCCAGGCTGCTTATTTCTGGTGGCGCTCCCAACCTATCCCCCTTACGTTCCTGTCGGGGTGGCCTGCTGTTGTCAGGAGAACATTCATTCCTTCAGGGAAAGCAGGAGTCTGCCTGCATCGTCTGTTGCTAGTCAGGGGGTCAAGAAACATGAGGTCTGGATGCTCCTCTTCTGTTGAGTGGGGGCACACAAGACACCCTGATGGGTGCTGTTCCTCCAGTTTGGAGGTCACAAATCAGCTCACCTCCTCACCACCTTTCAGATTATCCTTTCGTTATCTTTTGCGCCTTTTCCAGAGATGATTATGTAGTTGTGCTTAATACACACACACACACACACACACACACACACACACACACACACACCATTTTGTCCAGCCTGAAAGTCTTTAATTTTCTTTTAACTTTGTCTTCTCCTTTTATTTTGAAATGTTACTCGTGGATGTCTAGATGACAATTTTAAGATTTATCTTCATCTACACTGAGTAGACACTCAATTTAAAGGCTCATGTTTCTTTACAGCAGTGGGAATTTTCCTTCCATCATTTTGTTAACTTCATCCCATACATTTTTACCTACTCTCCCACCCACCTGGAACTCTTAACACTTGAATATTGGCCCAATTTATAGTCTTTCATTTTTTTTCCTCTGAAGATTACTATATCTTTATCAGATTGTTATATTTCTAAGAAAGTTACCATTATATTCAATCATCTGCATGATTTTTTTTTAATTTGGCAACCATATTTTTAATCTGTAAGAATACTTTCTTTTCCACCTCTATCATAACATTATTATATCATTTCTGTAAACCAATAGCAATATCTTTTGAAAAGCTCTGAAAAACAATTATAGGTTTTTGTTTTATAGTTTTTTTCTGTTCCCTGAATTATCTTTGATTTTTCCATAATTTAATTTTTTGTTTATTTTCCTTTCTCAGTCTTTCATTTTTACTCTGTTGCATTTTGAATCTCCTCTGCCAAATGGGTAATACATGGCTATTTACCAGGAATCTTGCTGATCATTAACTTGATATATGAGAGGAGCATTTTCTGCCATTTACAGTGAGTTAGATTTGTGGTCTATTGCTATAATTTCTTGAATGCTGCAATGATTAAATCAGCAGCAACTCCTCACAGGTTTGCTCAATTCTTCTGCAACTACTTTTACCATTTTTTACCCTGGGACTGAATGCTAGACTGCATGGTATGTTTCACTTATATATTGTACAGAAAGGATACAGCTATTTCCTTTATCAAACTTCAAAAAATTCCCCTGCTTGCAGTACCCCTTCTCAGTTAGGCCCTAGAAGAGACTGCCAAAGAGACACCTAGAGCTTTTCCTGGGTTTGGCCTGGCAATTTGCATTCATGACATACTGACATCTTCCTGTCTGCTTCATCCGTTAGCATTTTCCAGAGTCCAGCTACAGGAAAACTTTAAAACTCTCATCCATGTATGAAGACTCCCTTGTTTCTCTTTGCTGTTGCTCTATTCCTTTTCTATTTTTATTGTTTCTAGAGAGCACTGGGTGTGCAGTTGAGGGATAATGGGATGTAAATGTTTATGCTAAGTATGCCATCTTAAATTGTAAACCTATACATAATGTTTAAGTGCTGGATTACAATTGTTATAAAGATACACTTGACAGCAGAGAAAATCTCTTGAGCATAATATTTACCAAGAGATAGAACAAATATGCACTCTGTTTTATTATTCTTTCCAAATTATGCCAACAATTTCCCCAAAAGGTTAAAAAGAGAAATTACATATTGAATGTGTTAAGTTCCTGTAGCTATTATAAGATTTTTAGAAATCTTCTTTTGATCTACCTGGCACCCATACAGCATGAAATATTTTTGAATTTCCAAACATTGTTTTTTTTCTCCATTTTATTAGCTACTTGTATATTTTTATGGAAAAAAACAAAAACTTGTAAAACTTGTAAAAGAGTGTCACATTATATAATTGCTTAAATACCTTGTTTATCTATATGAGAATCATTATAGTAAGGAAATGATATCCTGTTTTATATTTATCTATACATATAAAAGTCTAAGCGACCATTCGACTGTTCGACTTGTAGCTATGATGCGCACTGACCACCAGGGGGTAGATGTTTAATGCACAGGCATGGAAACATGGAACAGACTGATGAATCTCAGAAGGAAGTGGGGAGGAGGGATGGGGGCAAGAGATTAACCAAAGATCTTATATGCATACTAGAGGCCCAGTGCACAAATTTGTGCACCGGTGGGGTCCCTCAGCCTAGCCTGCAGGGATTGGGCCAAAATCAGTATTCCGACATCCCCTAAGGGGTCCTAGGTTGCAAGAGGGTGCAGGCCAGGCCGAGGGACCCCCTGGTGCATGAATCCATGCACTGGACCTCTAGTAGGTATATGTTTTAAAACAGAATGTTTCTATTATTTGATCTGTCATTGACTGGAAGTGTAGTTCAGGGAAGTTATTTTATTGTCCTGGGTTCAATTCTCTACCTGAGAAAAGAGGGACTATGTTAAATAAATATGTATTTTCTTAAAATTTTACATTTTATAAAGTTTATGTTTTGGTCTATATGTGCAACTTATGTTTGAAACAGCAATTAAGTTGAAGAACTTCTCATTTTAGTGTTGCAACTTATCAGGTAATATTTAAACATCAATTAAATATTTTGGACATTCTAAAATTTTTAAAAAATATTTAATTAACTTCAATAAGTGTTATTGAGTATTTATTCCTATCAAGGCACTGAACTTATTTTACCCATTGAGCTAAAGGCAGTTTAGAGTCCAATACAATCTATAGGTCAAATATATATTGGGGAAAAACATATTAAGAAAGTATATGCATGTGTTAAAATAATTTTGAAAATTATATACAAAAAAAATTAAAATTAGTGTATTTATTTTGCAGGACGATGTGTGACAAGCACTTGATGGTACCTACTACATATTCATTTTCATCTTTTTCTTTACAATTGGATTCTGATATTTGTCAGGGTGAAAATACACCATGCAAAAATTATTCAACCGTCTAGATTCCCATGCAGTTAAATTTGTGTAACTGACCCATATTTGACTAATTATATATAAGCATCAGTCCACTGGATAGCACTTCCAAAAAGCTGAAGATGCTCTGAAAATGTATCACATTTGGCTGGTACTCTTCTTTCGCCCATTGGCTTTCAGGATAATACATATAGCAACCACCTTTCAAGCACAAGGCAACAAGCAATAGAGTAAGGATCCTGGAAAAAAATAAAACAAAACCACCCTCGGAAATGGATTGTATCAGAGAAGTATCTACACCAACTTTATGTCTTAGGCATCCTAATACATGAGGAAAATAGCTCTTAATTTAGATTTCTTTGTAAGTGTATCACCATATGTGAAGATGAGCATTTTAATTTTGTAGTTTCTTCATTTTCCAATTAAATAAATATATGCTGATTTAATAACATGAATAGTATAATATAATATTGAAATGATTTGTTGTAATTGTGAATATGGACAGTCAGATGATACATGTTATGCAAATCCAAGTAACCATATTATAAACCTTCTCGGAGAGGAAGTATGTTTTTATTAGAAGGTGTCATTTCTAAATACAGTTAACAGTATTACCAAATTAGTTGAATTCACAGGCAGTTAAAAAAAAGCATCTAATCACCCTATCACTTGACCTCAAGGATAAAGAGCAGTTCATTGGGTGGTGTAAATATGAAATAATATATAAGACAGAAGGATCAACCTGTCTAAATCTGTAGAAACTTGGACTTGTATAATATGTTTAAAGAATCCTACATAATAAAAGGCTAATATGCAAATAGACTGAACGGCAGAACAACCAAACAACCAGTTGCTATGACGTGCGCTGACAACCAGGGGCGCGCGCACAGAACATGGCAGGCATTACTGCCTCGGGATGGTGGAGCACGTGAGCTGGGGTGCCATACCATCGCTGTCATTGGGGCGAGCGCCTGGTGGTTACTGAAAATTCTTTGCTCCCATGCACTATGGTCCCGCCCAGCACTTGCACCTGCTGCCAGCACCAGTCCCACTCACACCCACTGTCGGCCCCAATCACCCCTGAGGTCTTCTCCACCTCTTCCTCCTCCTGAGGGGTGATCGGGGCAGCAGCTGCTGCTTACACCCACTGACGGTGGCAGTTCCGGCCCTGCTCACATCCTCTGCTGGTGCTGGCCCTAATTGCTCCACACCATCAGTGGGTGCGAGCGGGGCCGGTGCTGTCAGCACACGGGAGCAGCAGTGGTGGGAGCGGCACTGCCAGCAGACAGGGAATTGGGGGCCGGGCGAGGGTGTGGAGGATGGGCCCGAGATCCTCCCGTGCCGATGGCAGCCTCCTCACGGCCCACAGTTCCTTTCAAGGTGTACGAATTTGTGCACTGGGCCCCTAGTAATAAATAATCGAATAACTGTCTTTCTTGGTAATCTATGAACTCTGAGGAGAATGGAGATCCTGAAAATTAAGTTCATCTATAACACTGTGCCTACTACACAGTTAGTGCCCCAAAATATTTATTATTTAAATATGTGGATAAATGCATTTATTAAAATCCCCTTTGGTTTGGTGGTAATAGGGGTGGAAATGACAGGAAATATATTTATTCTTGTTAGTGATCACTTTTTTCCCTGATTGTGTCTCTCACAAGCAGGTTCTTACTATTTTTTGTTTTAAAACCAATATTTTATTGATTTTTTACAGAGAGGAAGGGAGAGGGATAGATAGTTAGAAACATCAATGAGAAACATTGATCAGCTGCCTCCTCAACACCTCCTACTGGGGATGTGCCCGCAACCAAGGTACATGCCCTTGACCAGAATCGAACCTGGGACCTTTCAGTCTGCAGGCCGATACTCTATCCACTGAGCTAAACCGGTTAAGGCAGGTTCTTACTATTTAACAAGATGAGATTAATTATCTTAGAAAGTCTAAAAAAGCCTTACTGTAAAAGTAAAGGCAATATGCCTACATATAGCCAGCATTAATGACTGGGTATAATTTGAGGGGTTTACTGAACATTTAATAAAGATCATGTTAGATATTATAGAATTTAAAAAACAAATATCAGATAATAACTGCTTAGGTCAGTCAATTAATTATATGAGTAGAATTTCAGTATCTTATGTGATTTCTTAATAATTTGGGTGTACTAGTGAAAAAGGATATTTAAGAGACATATGTGACCAGTAGAAAGTCAGATGAATTGTTTAAAACAAATTAGAGGTTTGCCTTTCTTAATTTATATAAATATTTCCTGCAAGATAACATATATTTTTAAAAATTAAATCTGTTCGTCTAGCCAATCTCCATTTCATCCTAAATTATAGCTTACTTTTACATAAAGCCATAAAAATTGCATTCTTCCAATTTATGTTGGTAATCAACTGTGACATTAAATGGCATAAATCTTTGTTCAATTTATTTCCTGCTTCTTCGAAGAAATGAAAATAAAGTACATATAAAAATGGTGATTATAGTAAGCACAAGAGATTCTAACTTTTTTGCTAAGTTCTTGGAAGTTTTCATTTGGATTTAAACATTTTCTGCCATTCATCTGTAGCAACAAAAGAAAACGGGCTTTATTCTTAAACTGAAGATGACAGCTTAAAACTTAAACTTTTTTACAATTTCAGATCAGTTTAAGAAACATCACTCAAACATAGCCCTGTGTTGTCTAGCTTAAACCTCAGGCAATGACAGTGAACGTAGTGTAAGGGTACTAGGCAACCAGCCAGATGGATCCAGACCAGTAACTCTCCTGAAACTAACTCATTCCTTTCCATGGGAGCATGTGTAGATCAATCTGTACCTAAACTTTTTCTTACTCATGAAAGTTAAATTATCAATGATAATAAGATGATCTGTAGATTTGTGACTTAATTTACAGAGCACTTTTGAAATGGAAAAAAAATTAATTACTAACTATAGAGTAGATTTTATTATAAGGAAAAACTTCAAATGCATCAAATTGGATAAAGTAGTATAATTAAATCCTCCAAACATCAAATGTTCAAAAATTACCAATATTTCTCTTGCTCCGTTTATTGTCATCAAAGTTTGTCACCTAAAATTTGTAGAGAAATCGAAGAATGTCATGATGTTAACTTTATACATTTCAATTTGCATTTTTATGAAGATAAGCATTTATTAATAAACCGCTCTGCTTATGTGACACATGACAAAAACAAATCTTTGGATTCATCAATACCCAGTTAATTCTAGAAAGGCCATGAAAAAAAGTTTAAAAAGAAGTATAACTGATATTAAAAAAAGAAAAGAAGAAATTCTCAATTAAAACCACAAAAAGCAGGAGAATGAAAGACAAATTAGCAACCAAGAGCAAGGGCAACAAGTAGAAAAAAACAACACATATTTTTGATATTAATACAATTATATCAATAATCACTCTGAATATCAAAGTCTAAACGCACCAATTAAAATATAGATTGTCAGAGTGAACAAAAAATAAGACACAACTATAAATTATCTACAAGAAGCCTACTTTAAATAAAAAGACACATATAGATTAAAATTAAACGGATGGAAAAATATATACCATACTAATACTATTCAAAAGAAAGCAGGAGTAGTCCTATAATTTCAGACAAAGTAAATTTCAAATCATGAAAAGTTATCAGAGATAATGAAAGGCATTTTACAATCATTAAACAGTGAATCCCTTAAGAAGACGTAACACCTTTAATATCTATGACTTTAAGAAGAAAGTATCAAAATATGTGAGGTAAAAACAGATAGAATTACACAAAGAAATAGATGAATCCTTTGATATAATTTGAGATTTCAACACCCCTCTCTCAGAAATGAACAGAAGGCAGAAAATTAATAAGGAAATAATGAAAATCAACAACAATTAACCTATAGATTATTCAACAAAGGCAGAGTTCATATTGTTCTCAAGCTTACATGAAACATTCACCAAGAACATACACATTCTGAGCCATACAACACATCTTGACAAATTTAAATTAATGGAATTCATACAATGTCCACTCTCAGACCACCATGGAAATAAACTACATGCATGCCAAAGAAAAAATTTCAATAGAAATTTTTAAATATTTTGAACTAAATGAAAAGTAAACCACAAATTATCAATATTAGTGGGCAGCAGTAAAAGCAGTACTTAGAGGAAAGTTTATAGCATTTAAAATGCATATTATAAAAGAGAAAATCTAAAATTAATAATGTATTTTTTGACCTTAAGAACTATTAAAAGAAGCAAATTAAATCCAAAGTTAACAGAAAGATAATAGGAATTAGAGCAGAAGTCAATGAAATTGAAACCAGAAAGTCAGTAGAGAAAATCTTCAAAACTAGAAGCTACTTCCTTATAAAAGATTAAATAAAATTGATAATACTCTAGCCAGACTACTTAAAGAGAAAAAGAGGATACAAATTATTAATATCTGAAATGAAGAGGCAGACATCACTACAGATCATATGAACATCAAAGGATAAGAAAGAAACACTATGAACAACTCTATGCTCAGAAATTTGATATCCTGGATTAAATATATCAATTCCTTAAAGGGCACAATCTGCCAAAATTCACACAAAAAGAAATGCAAACTTTAACAGGCTTACATCTATCAAAGAAATCAAATTAATAATAACCTTCCATAACAGAAAGCACTAGACCCAGATAGATTCAATGGTAAGTTTATCAAACATTTAATAAGAAATTAAAGAGGATAGAAACAGGAGGAATATTTCCTAACTCGTTCTATAAAGCCACTACTACCATAATATCAAAACCAGAAAAAAAATTACAAGAATAAAACCTAATTACTAATATCATTCATGAACAATGAATGATAAAAATCTTCAACAAATCAAGTGGCTTTCATTCCAGATATGCAAGGCTAGTTCATTATCTGAAAATCAAATAATGTAATCCATCACATCAACAGGCAAAACAAGAAAATTACATGATCATATCAATATATACAGAAAAATTGATTGACAAAATCCCCAAACTATCCATGATAAAAACTCTCATTAAACTAAGAATACAGGAGAACTTTCTTAAATTGGTAAAGAACATTTGCAAAAAAAACCTACAGCTAACATCATACTTAATTGTGAGAAACCTGAAGTCTTCCCTCTAAGATTAGGAACAAGGCAAGGATGTTCCCTCTTACTATACCATCAACATTACACTGAGTCATAGCTAATGAAATAAGATAAGAACATGAAATAAAATGTATATAGATTTGGAAAGAAGAAATAAAGCTGGCTTTATTTGCAGATGACCTGGCTGTCTATTTAGAAAACCTGAAAGAATTGACCAAAAAAATCCTAGAACTAATAAGTGATGACAGCAAGTTAGAGGATAAAAAGTTAATATATAAAAGTCAGTAATTTTCCTATATGCCAGATATGAACAATTTGAATTTGAAATTAAAAACACAATACCACTTACACTAGAGCCCTTACAATAAAATATTTAAGTATAAATCTAACAAAATATGCATAAGATCTATCTGAGGAAAATTACAAAACTCGAACAACATCAAGTGTCCAGTTCATACTAAAATATCTTGGATTATCTCAAATATCTCTTTTGGGGTTCAAAGTAAGGTTCCAAATAAAGTCTACACATTACTTTTTAGTTATAATCTTTTAAGTCTCTAAACCTAGGCTAGTACTTCTTCCCCCTTTTATATCATTTATTGAAGAAATATAGCACTTTAATAAAGACCCATAGCTTTATGTAGTATGATATTTCTCTTTCCATGTATGGTGGTATATTTGAAGTCTAATTTCATAGGCTGCAAAATCTTTAAATGTTGATAATGTTAGTAATACTAGAGGACCAGTGCACGAATTCGTGCACTCGGGGGGGGGGGGGGCATCCCTCAGCCCGGCCCGTGCCCTCTTGCAGTCTGGGAGCCCTCAGGGGATGTCCCTCAGGGAGCGGGCCTAAGCCAGCAGTTGGACATCCTTAGCACTGCCACAGAGGTGGGAGAAGCTCCTGCCACCACCTCTGTGCTCGCCAGCCGTGAGCCTGGCTTCTGGCTGAGCGGCGCTCCCCCAGTAGGAGTGCACTGACCACCAGGGGCAGCTCCTGCACTGAGCATCGGCCCCCTGGTGGTCAGTGGGCACCATAGTGACTGGTCGTTCTGCCGTTTGATTTGCATATTAACCTTTTATGCCTGCAGGATCAGGCCAAAACTGGCTCTCTGACATACCTCGAGGGGTCCCAGATTGCAAGAGGGTGCAGGCCAGGCAGAGGGACCTCACCAGTGCACGATCAGGGCCAGGGAGGGATACGGGAGGTTGGCCAGCTGGGGAGGGACTATGGGAGGGCTTCAGGGCATGTCTGGCCCATCTCGCTCAGTCCTGATCGGCCGGAATCCAGTATCAAGCTAACCTACCGGTTGGATCATCTGCCCCCTGGTGGTCAGTGCACATCATAGCGATTGGTCGACCAGTCAACTATCTGCCCCATGGTGGTCAGTGCACGTCATAGTGAGCAGTTGAGCGACTTTAGCATATCATTAGTATTTTATGCTTTGATTGGTTTAACAGATGACTGGACACTTAGCATATTAGGCTTTTATTATATAGGGCTAGTGTCCCAGTGCATGGATTCGTGCACATTGAAAGGAAATTAATTAGAAGAAATATTTTAATGTCATATTCACGTCTTGCTAATGAAAAGAAAATAGGATTCTACCGAGTTTCCTATCTACCTACTCCAGGATTTCTGTGAGGATCAAATGAGATAAAGCACAGGAAAACGCTTCACAAACATTTGGTTAAACTGTAAAATGTTTGCAGCTGGCTATAAAGCAAGTCAAGTTCCTGGGCTGAAGAAACTCCAAGGAAGCTAGTTGCTAGGGAGAGGAAGCCGGGCATTGTTATGTGATGTCATTACCCAGCACCCACAGCCACCAATTCCAGGCTGGGCTGAGCTATGAGATGCATTTTGCACCATGGGGTCTTAGCAGCGTTGGCTGTGATTTGGTGAGGTGTTGCTCTGAGGTGGTGATGGGACCTGTGTCCCACTTGGGGGAAGCCGAGTGTTGTTTTGTCAGCACCAGGTCCGTGGTGCTGTTTATTTTTAAATGGCCAGTGTGCATCATGGCAGCTCCTGCATTGAGCATCTGCCCCCTGGTGGTCAGTGTGCATCATAGCTACCGGTTGGATGGATGCCTTTTATATATATAGATGGATGCTCAACTTATACCTTCTAGCTTTGAACTGCTCATGAAGACATCGCCCTACTTGTATCTCAAAGTCCATTCCAACTCCACCCCTCATAATGTCTTGTCCTTCTTTGTTTGTCAGAGACACCTGGAGGGGTTTGCAACAGTGGAGGAAAAAAATCAAACAAGTTCTCAGAAGCAAATCTACTCTTGCTATTTTACTCTAGTGTTTTAACTGGAAAATCTCACCACCACACTCGGTCAGTACTGCCTGTTTGAACATGCCCTGGGAGAACAGTCCAATGAATCCACTCAGAGTGTCAGCATGGGGCACTATTTCATGATAGGCTAGGGCTTGGGTACAGTGTTGGAGCAGAATGGCCCTGTTGCTGATTCCATTTTGTAATTTATCATACAAACCTCAGGGGAACAACATTGCCTTTTTAAATATAGAATTCATTTCACTTTTACCCAACCCTTTTCCACAGCAGCTTAAAACTATTCCAAAAGCCAGTGAGAAAGCATATCCCATTCCATCTTCTCTATCTTCTTTTAGTTCCTTATCCCAGATGCCCTTGCATTAACACCCCTCTCCCAAAAATGGACAGAGACTTCCCTTTTTTCATCTCAAAAAGACCCCATGCATAGGAACATCCTCAGGGATCTCTGGTACTTTCCATTAATAATCAGAATTTTGTTTGGGTTCTGATGAAAGAACCTAGAAATGAGTACCAGGTGGTATTAGGCAAACAAGAAGAGACATACATAATGAAATGGAGAATATAAAAAAAAAACACATTCATAATCTGGATTGGCTAAAGATGACATTTCAGATCATTGGAGAAATAAGTGTGGGGAAAACTTGGTAGTCATATGTGTAAAAACTGATAGGAATAAACTTCACTCTACCTTAGGAATCATTTCAGATTCATCAAAGATCAGTATATAAGAATAAAACCATGTTTTAGCATTACAATAAAATATTGATAAATTCAGCTACATAACAAGAAGCTCTACAAAAAAAAATACATGCCACTCATTTCACAGAGAAAGAGCCATTTTTCACAATATATACAAGCAGCTCTCACATAGCAATAATAGAAAAATCAATAATAATAGAAGAATGAGCACGAGCTATAATGAGATTTCTCAGGGAAGAAAATGAATCTTAATGGATGAGAAATGTTTATACTCAATCACAATAACAAAAATATAAATTAAAATTGTACTAATAGTTTTTCTCCTTTAACATTGGCAACAATTAAAAAATTTGAGAACACATTGTGTTTACGGAAGTTTGGGTAAAACAGACTTCATAGTACATCAATGCAATAGAATTCTACAGGGCTGGTTAAAAATTATTCTAAAAGCTTTTTACACAACGAAATGAAATTATTTCCAAGACATATTGCTAAGCAAAAATGGTAAGCCATACAATAGTATAACTAGGATGCTATTGTATAGTTGTGTGAAAAAAGAAGGTGTGTGCATGTATTCATATGCACAATTGATTATATGACATAAAATGTGTGTGCAAAGTAACCAAAGAAAATGTA
>NW_005871455.1:0-10944 GCF_000147115.1 Myotis lucifugus | reverse complement strand
ACTGCCAGTTGAAGCCCGATCCTGCAGAAATCGAGCCTAATCCGTCAGTCAGACATCCCCCGAAGTGTCCCAGATTGGAGAGGGTGCAGGCCGGGCTGAGGGACACCACCCCCCATGCACGAATTTCATGCACCGGGCCTCTAGTCAAGGATAATCTCCTGTTTTACAGTTAACTAAGGAGCACTCCTAATTTCTTCTCCAACCTTAACTGTCCCTTATCATGTGACATAACATTCTCACATTAGGTTATAAATATCTTGATGGGGCCATTGTTCTGCCTACCATATAGGCAACTTTGGGGAAACACCTCCACTTTTCTAATGTGTAGAATGGAGATACTGTCACCTCAAATACACCCTTTGAGACAGCACGGAGGGACCTGAAGACTATTATGCTAAGAAAATAAGCCAGTCAGAGAAAAACAGGTATCACATGATCTCACTCATATGTGGAATCTAATAACAAAATAAAGTGAACAAAATAGATCCAGAGCCGTAGAAGCATGGAACAAACTGACGAATCTCAGAAGGAAAGGAGGAGAGATTAACCAAAGGACGTAATATGCATAACCCATGGACACAGATAATAGTGCAGTGAAGCCCTGGGGGTGGAGTGAGTGTGGGGTGGAGGGGATCAATGGGGGGAAAAGGGACATCTGTAGTACTTTCAACAATAAAGATAAATTTTTAAAAAACACTATTTTGCACTGAGCTCTTTTTGCTAAATGGAAGTCTGAATTATGCTACATTAAACAGCATAGCTTTAGGAGTTAGAGGGGTATTGCTACCAACATGGTTAAGTCTGTCACCTTCCTGAAATTGGACCTTGAGATATTTCCTTCAATTTCTTAGCTTTGTTTCCTTAATTCTATATGGGAATAAAAGTATGTACTTCCTGGAGCTGTTGTGAGAATTAAGTAATGTATATAAAGTGCAAAAGGCACAGTGGTGAGGCTATTTCATTCTAACAGAACAGTTGAATCTTAAAACTTAATGTTAAATTTTAAAATTGTAGAATATGTACATTGTATCATAATTTTTATGTACTCAAGTCAAAGGAAAGAAACATAAACACAAAACTTAGAGGCATGATTGCTGCTGAAGCTGCATGGGGGAGAGATTCATGGAGAAGCATTTGGGAACTTAGATTTTACTGAAAATATTCTAATTCTTAAAGTCAGAGGGTAAATTCACAAAGTATTAATTCATTGTTTTGCTAGGATAGTTCCAAACTTACAAAAAGGCTATCAACACCTATCTAACCGTCTGTGTTTACCAAATGTTATATGATAAAATGTTTTAATTCATAAATTTTTAAAAACTCAAAATACCGCAATTAGAATGAGTAATTACAAAAAAATCTGGTAAAGAAGAAATGCCAATTTAGTATACAAAAATAATCACTGTATCACCTTTCTAATATATAAATTAACCTATTAGTTATTTCATTATAATAAGATAGGATCCTCTGATATAATACCAGTAGGAAATTCAATAAAGCCAAATATTCTTAGAGAGATGTTGATTCCATTTATTTAAATCTTCTCAATTAAAGCTTTTTTCATTAAATTATTAATACTTCTTTTTATCCTAATTACTTCCTTTGGATTGGATCCTACAGTCCAGTTCACTCCTAGTAAATTTTATTGGGTTTACCCCACAGTAAATCCTTATGAGTGAACTCAGCACACACATCAAATGAGGAAAAGAAAAATGAACCTAAAGAAAATTGACCTGCATCCTTCAAATGACTTTGAAACAACCACAGAGCATTTTAAAAATCAAGTTGAGAACTATTTAGCCTACTGAGAATCCTAGAAAGAAAATGCTCTTTACACTAAAAGAAAAAAAAAAAGCTGGCTCCAAAGAAACATACAGATTAAAAGCTTCTTATCAATAAAAAAGATCTAATTACTATTGTCAGGACCATCTTTTATACAGCACCTCAACACTCAAGAGAGGATACCATCTGGGCTGATTTCAGTTAGATGGTGAAGGTAACCTAACAGAAATGTCAGCAATAAAAACTGCTTTCTCAAATCTTTCTGATGAAATATTCTAGCACAAATTCACTCAAGAGTTTTTAGAGAAATCATAGAAGTTCCTTTGTACATTCTCGAAAAGTTTGTCCTGAAACTCACAAATTTCTTAAAGTCTATTCTATAATTTGATTCATGTTATACATCCTTAATTGAACTGTAATTTGCAGTCTTTTTCGGTGATATCATTAAATCAGAATGATTCAACTCTCTATGATGATTAAAGGAGCATGTGCCTTCAGTTCCTCCTTCCTTTTTTAATAGGTGGCTGGTTGGTCAATGAACTAAAACCTGTGGGGCTGGATGAGGGCAGGTCAACAGATTTGTCCTTCAAAAGGAAATGTATTGTGGATTAAACTGGTTGTCCTTGCTAAATCTCTCTCCAATATAAAAATACTCTGAGCTATTTCTACCATATGAAGCTCACTGACTTTATTACCAATAAATAAAAATTCCTAATTATGGAATTATTCTAGTCCCTTGCCTTTTAGAATCAGAGTTTTATTTGAAAGTATGTCAGTAATGATTTGTAAACTCAAGAATAGGATTTGTGAACATTCAGGAATGCTTATTAGATATCCTGAGCAATAATATTCTAATCTACTTCATGTACACTGAAAAGAGTGACAGAATTTTCTCCTTATAATTCATTTGGGAAATTCCTATTTTTTAAGCTTTGACTTATTTTTCTATCTCAAAAAAATATCCACTCCTCTACTAATTAATATGAAGTTTTTTAAAAAGATGGACCTCTGCTAAATTGAATTATTATCTTCTCATTGAGCAGGTTGTCACTGAAGTTGATGATGGTATTTATGGTGTGTTTATAGGGAAGCATTATCCAAACACAGACACTAAAAATGATCTCCAGCCCAGCCAGTGTGGCTCAGTGGCTGAGCATCGATCCATGAACCAAGAGGTCACCGGTTTGATTCCTGGTCAGGGCACAAAGGTGGGATGCAATCTCCATCACCAGTTAGGGGTGTGCAGGAGGCAGCCGATCAATGATGTTTCTCTCTCATAGATGTTTCTATCTCTCTATCTCTCTCCCTTCCTCTCTCTCTAAAAAAATCAATAAAAACATATTTTAAAAAATGAAAAATATGGTGTATATATATACATATATATATGTGTGTGTATGTGTGTATCAATAAGGTTTAAATTAAAAAATTAAAAAGGATCTCCATTATGTATCCTATCTAATAAAAGAGAAACATGGTAATTAGCTGTAATTCCGCTACCCTTCCCATTGGCTAATCAGGGCGATATGCAAATTAACTGCCAACCAAGATGGAGGCCGGCAGCCAGGCAGCTTGAAGTGAACATGAGGCTTGCTTGCTTCAGTGACGGAGGAAGCCAACGTTCCCTGCCTGCCTTACCGGCCTCTGAGCTTGCAGTTTAAGAAACAATGTTATAAATATAGAAGCTAAACAAAACCCCAGAAACCTGCTTTCAGCCAGCCGGGCTTCAGCCAGCAGGACCGCAACATTGTATCAATTATAGAACAAACGCAGATCCCTGCTTTCAGCCAGCCGGGATCTCAGAGCTGGAGTGAGCAGGACTGCAACAGTGTTACAATTATAGAAACCAAACAAATCAGATACCTGCTTTCAGCAGCCAAGGCCTAAGAGCTGGAGCCAAGCCTCAGAGCTAAAGCTGGCCCAGAATAAAAAAAAAGAAAAAAAGGGACAGGTTGGGAGCTTCAGTCACCCGCCAGCCTGAAAACGGCCCTCAGCCCCTCACCTAGACTGGCCAGGCACCCCAGTGGGGACCCCCACCCTGAAGGGGGTGTGACCAGCTGCAAACAGCCATCATCCCCTCATCCAGGCTGGCCAGGCACCCCAGTGGGGACCCCCACCCTGATCCAGGACACCCTTCAGGGCAAACCAGCCGGACCCCACCCGTGCACCAGGCCTCTATCCTATATAGTAAAAGGGTAATATGCCTCCCAGCATCAGAATCAGTGGAGCAGCGAGGCCTCCCAGCACCGGGATCAGCGGAGCTGCGAGGCCAGCTGGCACCGAGATCAGTGTGACAGGGGGCAGCGACCAAACCCCCGATCGCCCTGTGGCTCTATGTGTGACAGGGGGCAGGGCCACAACCTCCCTATCCGCCCTGCTCTGTTCGTGACAGGGGAAGGCGCCCAACCCCCTGATAAGCCCTGCTCTGTGCCTGATAGGGGGGAGCTCCCCAACCCCCTGATCGCCCTGCGGCTCTGTGTGTGACAGGGTGCGGCGCCCCAACCCCCTGATCGGCCCTGCTCTGTGTGTGACAGGGTGTGGCGCCCCAACACCCTCGCCCATGGGCCCTGCTCTGTGTGTGACGGGGTAGAGCCATAACCTCCCCATCGGCCCTGCTCTGAGTGTGACAGTGGTGGTGCCCCAACCCCCTGATCCGCCCTGCTTTGTGTGTGACAGGGGGCAGTGCCCCAACTCCCCTATCGGCCCTACTCTGTGAGTGACAGGGGGGAGCTCCTCAACCCCCTGATCGGACCTGCTCTGTGCGTGACAGGATACAGAGCCCCAACCCCCCTGATGGGCCCTGCTCTGTGAGTGACAGGGGGCAGCTCTCCAACCCCCTGATCGGCCCTGCTCTGTGCGTGACAGGGGGTGGCGCCGCAACCTCCCTATCAACCCTGCCTTGAGTGTGACAGGGGGCGGCGCCCCAACTCCCCAATCGGCCCTGCTCTGAGCCCAACCAGGGGCTGCACCTAGGGATTGGGCCTGCCCTCTGCCACCCCGGAGCAGGCCTAAGCCAACAGGTCGTTATCTCCTGAGGGGTCCCAGACTGCGAGGGGCACAGGCCGGGCTGAGGGACCCCCTCTCCCCCCTGAGTGCACAAATTTTTGTGCATCGGGCCTCTAGTATATATATAAAAGGCTAAGCGACCATCCGACCATCCAACCAGTAGCTATGACACACACTGACCACCAGGGGGCAGATGATCAATGCAGAAGCTGCCGAGCTACTGTGACTTGGCAGCTGTGGTTCTCGGGTGACGCACCTGGGAACCAGAGAGGAACAAGTCGGATTCTGGGGTGCCTCACCAGAGAACCACCCTCTCACAATCCAGGAGCCCTCAGATGATGTCAAAGAGCTGGTTTTGGCCCAATCCCCGCAGGCCAGGCCAAGGGACCCCACCTGCCGAGGGACCCTCTGCTTACTCCCTAGACAACCTTAGAGCCCCGGTGCCACCCCAAGGAGCAGCTGGTTGGGGAGGGACCGGGGAGTTTGGCTCCAAGGCATGTCTGGCTTTTCTCGCCCAGTCCTGCTACACCAGCCACCTTCTAATTAATTTCCTTTCAATGTGCATAAATCTGTGCACCAGGGCACTAGTCTTTCATGAACTAAAATTGCAATGGTCTGTTGGGTTCTCTATACTTCCTTTGTCCTCATTCAGCCATTTCCTTTTCTTTTTGCCTTAAAGTTGAGTTTCATCATAGCCTAGGATGAACTGTTTTCTTAGTCAGTACATGTAAGGAGAGCTTTTCAATATTAAGCAGACTTAAAAAATAAAGTAAAAATTAATGTCATCTCTTGATACTAGGAAGTGGTTTCTGTCTTGCCTCTACATTGTATTAAAGCCTAGGAGATAGGGTCCCCACATTACCAGTCCTCCTCACACAAGTTCCACCCTGAACTCCACCTGTCGCCTGGGGCCTCACTCTCTGCCCCTTTTCTTCCTAGAATTATATTCTCTAGGCACTGTATACTTCCTGCTCACACATGATGCTTTGTCATTTTGTGCTATTTTGCCTTCTGGGACATCTACCTTGTTCGTTCTTATTAAACCCTAACACATTGATTGCAAGTATGAATCATCAAAACATCTGTCATATCTCTTTAGATATCAGCAGCTGAAACTGAACTTCATTCCTGGCTTACTCTAGTAAATATCACTATTTTCCTAATATCTGACTACCCTGACCTGACCTACCCACACATTACAGAGTTTTTAAGCACATTTCAGAAAAAAACAAACAAACAAACATTGAAGCCCAAAGAGGTATAATGTGAAGGACACACACCTGGGTTAATAAGAGCCAGCCTTACCTACAGGCACATAAATCTCATATGCCTGCATAACATATCACCTCTTGATGCCTTTTTAATTTCTCTGCTGGGTAAGCTACTCTTTTACTTTTGTATTACTGTTTATGTACAGTCGTCATATATACGAGATACACATGCAATGGGTAACGAGACATTTCCAGCAGGAAACACTGGGCTGAACTTGGCAGCAGTGCTTTGGTTGATACCCACTGGCAGCCCTTCCTCTCAGGCTCTGTTTTGGCAAGGTTATTCAGGGAAGCAGCTTCAGAGATAACCAGCTTCCACTAATCAGGCAGTTACCCACATTTTACACTGTAGGTGAATCACACTGACAAAAGGCTCTGTGCATCTCCTGGAAACATATTAGTTCCTGTTAACTTACTAGATGTAATGATAACCAAAGGAAATGAAATTCTCAGCAGGAATGTTTACAATTTCCAAGATGAAAAAAAAAATAGCCTAAACTTGCCTTTTTCTTGTGGGTTTCTTTTCTCTTTTTCTTTTTTTTTTCCTTTCTATTCTTTCTCACTCTACTTAAAAATTTGTATACCAGATGTAATAAAGCACAGGAGATATATTTGTCATCTTGCTAAGCTGTAATGTATATGCTGCAAATATCAGAATGTTTTTTTACTAAGAGATCACTTAATTTCACCAAACCTTTACCCCAACAGTTTTCCAGAATTATCTGGAGAATGATTGAACACTAGAGGCCTGGTGCATGAAAATTTATGCTCTGGCGGGGGGGGGGGGGGTCCCTCATCCAGGCCTGCCCCCTCTCACAGTCGGGGAGCCCTCAGGGGAAGGAGATGCCCCATCACACCTCTGCTGCTGCCACTGCCAGCAGTGCAAGCCTCAGGTGGCCCTGGTTACCTAAGCATCGGGCAGCCCTGGTTACCTGAGCCTCGGGCGGCTCTGGGCAGCTGGGGGGCTGAGGGCACTGGGGGACTCAAGTGGCAGGCACCCTGGTGGGGCTGAGGGGACTGGGCGCTGCCATCTTGTGGCTGTGGGCGCCGCCATCTTTTGGGCGTGGCAGCAAATTAGCATATTCCCTCCTTATTGGCTGTGGGTGCCGCCATCTTTGGGGGGTGTCAGTCAATTAGCATATTCCCCCTTTATTAGATAGGATATTATGTCTACCTGACTTCCCACAGCCTAAGTCCGTGACTATAATTTTCATTTAATTAAGGTAAAGAGTTGGCAAGTTTCTTTTTTAAAACCAGTATTGGTTTTTTCGTCAGTTGTTATAAACTGGGACCCAAATTCAACTTTTATGTGTAATTGTATTAAGAATTATTTTTATTTGAGATCATCGTGTACAATAGGCAAGAGTAAACAGTTTACTAAAATCAAGGTTATCATTTGCACCAAACTTAATGATTAATATCTATCTTTTATAAATCACTGTGTTTTAAGTCAATCGTTTTTATAAACTCTAAGTGCCTATATTTCACTAAAGGATCTTACTTACAGTCTTCTTCTAATTCAGGAATTTTAAAGTGAGTTTTGAGATTCTCAATTTCTAGCAAGCTCCCAGGTGTTCCCTATACTTGCTTGTACATGACACTTTCAGAAACATAGGGCCTTCTTGAGTAAGAAGTTATTAGGGTACTGAGAGAAGGTCATAAATCAAAGTTAAATCACTTTCATTTTCAAGGGAATATAGTCAAATTTTCCAGCTCGTCTTTTCTTAATACTCTCTCAAACCACCTATCCTTTTTGGGAGCTTGCATTATTTCTATATAGAAAAGCTAATATACTACATAAATGATATCTGAAGGAAGTGGCAAAACAGAAATGCTTAATGTATATGAATTTTTTCTTTTTTAAAATTGAGATACAATTGACATATAACATTATAGTACATTCAGGTGTATAACATAATATTTGATATATGTGTATATTGTGAAATGATAAACACAATAATTTTAGTTAACATCCACCACCACACAATTTCTTTCTTGTGATGAGAAATTTTAAGATTTGATCTCTTAGCAAATTTCAAGTATATGATACAGTATTAACTGCAGTCACCATGCTGTACATTACATCCCCAAGACCACTTTATTTTATAACAGATAATTTGTACCTTTGAACCACCACACATTTCACCCAACACCTACATACCCTATGCATCTGGCAATCACCAATATGTTATCTGTATCTATGAATTTGTTTTTGTTTTTTTTTTAGATTCCACGTATAAGTGAAATAATAATGTGTTTGTCTTTTTCTGTTTGCCATGGTTTTTTTTAAAAAATATATTTTATTGATTTTTTACAGAGAGGAAGGGAGAGGGGTAGAGAGTTAGAAACATCGATGAGAAAAACATTGATCAGCTGCCTCCCTCACACCCCCCACTGGGGATGCACCCGCAACCAAGGTACATGCTCTTGACCAGAATCGAACCTGGGACCCTTTAGTCCGCAGGCCGAAGCTCTATCCACTGAGCTAAACTGGTTAGGGCTGCCATGGATTTTTAAAAGAGTAAATAGCCTATAGTCATGTCTTCTCTTTCACCCTTATACTTAGAAACTTCTCTATGCTATAATTATCTATATATTTGCTAATTGAAAATAAAAGATTTATGCCAATATTTTACATGTATTTACTTTACATGCATTATTTAATAGTTTAGCCCTAGCCAGTTTGGCTCAGTGGATAGAGTGTTGGCCTAAGGAACGAACAGTCCCAGGTTCGATTCCAGTCAAAGGCAAGGGCAGGTACCTTGGCCGCAGGCTCCTCCCTAGCCTGGGCCCTGGTAAGGGCATGTGCATGAGGCAAACAATTGATGTGTTTCTCTCGCAGTGATATTTCTCTCTGTCATCCTGTCTTTCTTCCACTCTCTCTAAAAATCAATGGAAAAATATCCTTGGGTGAGGATTAAAAAAAAAGTTTAGAATAACGAATATATATATATATATATATACAAGAGGCCTGGTGCATGAAAATTCATGCACTGGGGGGGGGGGGTCCCTTAGCCCAGCCTGCCCCCTCTCACAGTCTGGGAGCCATCAGGGGTGGGAGGCGACTCAGAGATCAGGGGAAGGTGACACCCCATCACACCTCTGCTGTTGCCACTACCAGCAGTGCAAGCCTCAGCCAACCCTGGTTACCTGAGCCTCGGGTGGCCCTGGAGGGCTGGGCAGCCACCATCCGAGGCTTGCCTGTACCTTGGGCCGGGCCTGGGTGGTTGGGTGGCTGAGGGGACTGGGGGACTCTGGAGGCAGGCACGCAGAGCAGCTGTGCCCACATGAGGGTGGGCCTGGCCTTGCTGCACACCTGCCGCCCTGGCAGGGCTGAGGGGACTCGGCGCTGCTATCTTTTGGCTGTGGGTGCCACCATCTTTGAGGGCAGGGCAGTCAATTAGCATATTCCCTCCTTATTGGCTGTGGGCGCCACCATCTTTGCAACGGCATGAGGGCCAATTAGCATATTCCCTCTTTATTAGATAGGATATATATATATCCTATCTAATAATAGAGAAACATGGTAATTAACCATAACTTCGCTACCCTTCCCATTGGCTAATCAGCGAGATATGCCAGCTGAAGCGAACCGGAGGCTTGCTTGCTCCAGTGATGGAGGAAGCCAACGTTCCCCGCCTGCCGCAGCCCAGCTCTGAGCTCCCGATGCAACAATGTTGCAATTATAGAACCTAAACAAACCCCAGGTACCTGCTTTCAGCCAGCGTGGCCTCAGAGCTTATAGCGGCCAGTGATGGCAACAGAGTTTTAATTATAGAATCTAAACAAACCCAGGTACCTGCTTTCAGGCGGCAACGGCGTCAGAGCTGGAGCCGGCTCTCAGCTCCAGTGACAGCTATAGAAAGTAAATAAATCCCAGAATAAAAAATAAAAAAAAGGAGAGGCTGGGAGCTTCAGTCGCCCACCAGCCTGAAAACAGTCCTCAGCCCCTCACCCAGACTGGCCAGGCACCCCAGTGGGGACCCCCACCCTGAAGGGGGTGTGACCGGCTGCAAACAGCCATCAGCCTGTCATCCAGGCTGGCCACACACCCCAGTGGGGACCCCCACCCTGAAGGAGGTATGACCAGCTGCAAACAGCCATCATTTCATCATCCAGGCTGGCCAGGTACCCAAGTGGGACCCCACCCTGATCCGGGACACCCTTCAGGGCAAACCAGCCGGCCCCCACCCATGCACCAGGCCTATATTCTATATAGTAAACGGGTAATATGCAAACTGACCCTAACAGCAGAAGGACTGGGAATGAATGGTCACTATGACACACACTGACCACCAGGGGGCAGACGCTCAATGCAGAAGCTGCCCTCTGGTGGTCAGGGCACTCTCACATGGGGGGGGTCTGCTCAGCCACAAGCCAGGCTGATGGCTGCCAGTACAGCGGTGGTGGTGGGAGCCTCTCCTGCCTCCTCAGCAGCGCTAAGGATGTCCGACTGCAGTTTAGGCCTGCTCCCCGCTGGCAAGTGGACATCCCCCGAGGGCTGCCGGGCTGCCAGAGGGATGTCTGATTGCCATCTTAGGCCCAATCCCCCGGGGAGCGGGTGTAAGCCAGCAGGTGGTCATCCCCTGAGGGGTCCCAGACTGCGAGAGGGCACAGGCCAGGCTGAGGGACCCCCCCCCCTCCCCCGAGTGCACAAATTTTTGTTCACCGGGCCTCTAGTGTATATATATATATATATATATATATATATATATATATATATATATATATGTATATATTCAGTACAATAAGTTACTCTATATACTTTTCCAAATAAAAAAGTAAGAATAATATTTGACATATTTTTCAAGACTATAAACCAGTGTCTCTCTATATGCATATCTACTTTTCCAAATCCATCACTATTCCAAATCCTGTGTCAGGGAGT
>NW_005871454.1:904857-932332 GCF_000147115.1 Myotis lucifugus | reverse complement strand
GAAGAGAGAGAGAGAACATCGATGATGAGAGAGAATCATTGATCTCATTGATCGGCTGGCTCCTGCATGCCCCTACTGGGGATCGAGCCAGAAACTCCAGGCATGTGCCCTGATCAGGAATTGAACCATGACCTCCTCCTGGTTCATAGGTTGATGCTCAACCACTGAGCCACACTGGCCGTTTAATATTACATGCATTTTTACTATACATGCATTCATAAATAGTACACATTGTTTTGCTTGCTTTTAAGCTTTACCAAAAGTGGTAATATAATTCTACAACTCACTGGTGTACGTCCACTTTATGTTTTTGGAATTGAACCTCACACATGCATTGATAGTCCATTCACTTTCACTGCACAGGACAGAGCATCCTCATTGTATACATATACACAGTTTACTTATCCATGTCCTGTTAATGGACATTTGGGTTGTTTATAACCTAGCACATATAATGCTGTCACAAACATCCTCATGTCCATCTCCTTGCACCACACATGTGTGAGCTTCTCTCTAGAGTTTATATTGGAAGGGGGAAGCTGGATCAAAGAGCACACACATCTTGATCTCTACTATACATTGCCAAATTTGTTTCCCAAAGCCATTGTACCAATTTATACTCGTATGAGAGCTCCTGTTCCTCCACCTCATTCCTAATATTTATGCTCTCAGACATTTTCATATTTGTCGTTCTGATACCTGTAAAATAGCATCTCATATTACTTTGCATTTTTTTGCTTACCAGTGAGGTTGGTTCTCTTTACAAGTCTGATGGGTCCTCTTTTATAAATTGCCTGTTCATTCTGTTTATGGAATTGTTTGTCTGTTTCTTATTGATTATTAAGGATTATTTGCATATTGTGAACACCAGTCTTTTTTGGTAGTCTGCTGGCATCCCCCTACTTTTTGCTGTCATCTAACCTCCAGCTTATAACTCCTTATTTCTTGAAGATTTTAGCACTGGCTTATTTACCTCTCTTCTCAGTACTAGGCCTGTCTTAATTATTAGAAATTTTAATATCCACAGGGATGATTTTCTTAGTTCCTGATCTCCTCAATCCAGTGATCCTTCTTCTCCCTCCACCAACCCACCCACTCCCAGATTCTTGCTTGAGATGACGCCTTACCAATAACAGCATTCCCTGATATATTGATGACAAGCATCCCACTTTTTCACTAAACTTGTACCACACTTCCTCCCATAGCCCGATTCAATCATTTCTCAACCATAATGGAATCTACTATCCATTGACCTGCCAGTTTTTCATGTCCCCTCCCCCTTCACATTCTCAGCTTCTGTCTTACCTGGCTTAGAATCTACATTCCATCTTACAGTCACTTCTCTGTATGTGTAGTTGTTCCCTTGCTCTTCTTGTCCTCTCTTGAAGTTTTTGGGAAAAACCCCAACTCTGCATAAGTATAACTCTCCATTAACTCCCCGACAGCACATCAGCAAATGATATTTGTTAGAGAAAAAGTTGAAGTAGGAATAATGGTACGAAAATGGTAAGACAAAGGAATGATATTCTCTTGTGGACAACACTGGTAAAGGAACTTCCTTTAAACTCATGGACAGTAACCTTAGGAGTCTCTTCAGTGCTGTCCTCTTTCAATCCCTCTTCACTTCCCTAGTTGATTCACTTTCTTGTATTCTTATAGACCATTATTTCACAATGTCTCCTTTTCCCTCAAACTCGCAACCTCTCCCACTTTCTCATGGTTCGCTGATGATCTTGCTTCCGACTGTACAGAAACTATAGAAGCAATCTAAAAAATATTATGGACCCTACATAGGGTCCCAGCTCTGTTTTTCCTTCTGTTATAGTGAATAAAATGTCAGTGCTCCTCTGTACTAGTAAAGTCAACACTTCAGTTTTTGCCCTGGGACTCTTTCCTTCTCACCTGGCAGTGTTTCTTGTGAGACTGTGGACAGGCCTGTAACTGGCCCCTTTGAATTTGCTTGCTCTCCCTCCCTCACTCTCTATTCTTCACTTTTGCTGCCTTGCCCTTCAATAAAGTATTAGAATATTAGCTTTGCCTGGAGTTCTGATTTCTACCACCAAGACACAGCACCATAACTGGTGTGGGATTGGGGTTGGATTCTCTACATAATGACAAAGTAAAGGTACAACCCTCAGGGTCTATCCTGCTCAGCTCCATCCTGTGATTTTCAGACCTCCAGAAGGGGCAGGTACCAGATGGCCAATGCTTTTGCATCCTCTAACCATATTAAAAGGGAAGCAGGGGGCAAAGATAACTAATCACGTTATGTCTTAGACAAGCGCAACCAAGTCAGTGTGTAAGGCTGGGGAGGAGAGGAGTGAGTTGCTTCCTTCTAAGCCAGAACTCCATGCCTCTAGAATTGACCAGAATGTCCTCCTCTCATCTGGATTCTTCTCTCCACATCACAGCAGTGAGCTGGTGAATTAGGATTCTTTAGCTGGTGGATTTGGATGTGGCAGCACAAAGAGGCATAAATGGTCTCTTCTTGCTTTTGGCTCAACCTGGCCCTGACCAGCTGCTGCTCAAATCTGATTTGGAAACAGGTTAAGGTGTAAAAACCTAAACAACTTTAGCCTTTCCTAGCAATTCAATTCAACAAATATTTATCAAGTGACTGCTCTGTGAAGACCAAGGCATCGCACGCAGTACCTCGGCCTAGAGCAGGCAGACTATTGGTAAACAGTTATGACTGATGTGGCAGAGGAAATGAGGGAGACAGATCTGCAGGCTCTTGGAGCGATGACTGTAGCAGTATGACCCTCAGTGCATGAAACACCTGGAGAAACAAGAGGGATTCTGGGAAGGGCTAGGGAGCTTGCAGCTGCTGATTCTGTGCACTCTCAACAAGAAGAACAAACAGAATCCTGGCTCCAGGGCCCTGTTGGCTGCCTCTCCCTGGCTATCCTGCAGACAGCTTAAACTCTGTTCAACTGAATTCACCTTCCTGCTCTAAACCCTCTTTTTCTCCTTCACTTATTATACCACCACCTCCCCTGTTAGACATCTGGGATTGTAACAAAAATGACCCCCGCTATTGTGTATGCTTATGACTTAAATGGTGAATTGTCATTTTTTTGCACAATGATGTGGCTGTCCTATGGGGCCATAGGTTCAGGCCATATCCCTCCCATGTCACTGAAAGCAGATGGCTTTGGATATTCGCGTCAATTATTAGGGAGGCTCTGGGCCCTGCAAATGGGTGCCCCAGGGAGGACATAAGCAAGGGAGGAAACTCCTTTCTCTTTTAGATCTTGCTCTTTGGGGCCTGAGCTTTGAGGAGCCAAGTGATGCTTGAGGGCATGAGCAGGCTGAGGGAAAGACAGCCTGTGCCACACCAGAATTTCGGAATGATGTGTGTATGTCAGAACCATATCTGAGACTTCCAGGCTGTTTGACAATTTGAGAAGGAAATGGAAGCTGGCTAAATTATTAAACCACCACATCTGCCTGGGCTTGATTTGCCCTAGGAACTGTGCTCATGGCATCCACGAGGTTCTTTACTAACACAGGGAGAGCCATGGGCTCTAATGGCATCCTTGTGCCTTTCACCCTTAATATGGGTATTTGGCTTAATTTGTTTGTACCAGATTGCCTGTCAGTTTGGTATCATCCTCCTCTTTCTCCATCGTCCTCTGCACTGTACAGAGGTCTGGGGCTTCGTTTCCCAGCACCACTTTCCTATATGGCTTTGGGTTAGAGTGTGCCAATTAAAGGTCTGATTTCAAGAACTAGCAGCAGTTTCCATATTACTTCCCCAACCCTTCCAACCATCATGTAAGCTGCTAATTTCCTTTCTCCTTGGAATACAGAAGTGATTCTCTTTTACCAAGAGAGCCCTGACTGGAGTTGGGGAGGATTGGAAGATGGTGCAGAGTAAGTGGATCTTTCTTCCACCTCCTCCCAGAATCTAATGGAAACTGAACTAAATTGGGAAATATTCATCCTGAAATACCAGCTGCAGACTGACTGAAGAGGAGATTTTTAAACAAGGAAGGGCAGAAAACACCTTGAGATTGGTAGGAAGGGCAGGGTCATGAGAGGCCCTGGCCCAGCTCTCAGGACCAGAGGGCCAAGGATGAGTGTTCCCCCAGAGAGAAGAAAGGCCTAGACACCAGGTGGGGCACCCCAGCAGGGACAGCCAGAGCCAGCAACAGCCACCCACGCACCAACCAGTGGTGGGGCTTCTAGCAGCCAGAGAGCTGACACTCCTAGAGACAAAGTCACTTTTTTTAAAGGGCTGGCACACAGGATTTTTGTCCCCAGACACCCTAGGTGTCTGTGGAGGGCAGGCAGTGTGGACTGGAGTCACCTGAGGAGAGACAGGGGT
The DNA here is from genome assembly GCF_000147115.1 of Myotis lucifugus. Taxonomy (NCBI): domain Eukaryota; kingdom Metazoa; phylum Chordata; class Mammalia; order Chiroptera; family Vespertilionidae; genus Myotis; species Myotis lucifugus. Next base: position 928,002 of record NW_005871454.1, on the reverse strand, counting down.
AGAAGAGATTGGGGAGGGTGGCTGATGGGATACCTGTGCTGAGTCATGCTCCACCCGCATATCACTGTGGCCTATTTTCCTGAGAGTCACAGGCCCCTCCCAACAACAGAAGAAAGTGAGCAAGAAAAAAAGAACCTGTTTGAAGAAATAATGACAGAAAACTTCCCTAACCTGGTGAAGAAAAAAGTCACACAAGTTCAGGAAGCACAGAGAGTCCCAATCAAGATGAATACAAAGAGACCCACCCCAAGACATAATTAAAAATGGCAAACATTAAAGACAAAGAGAGAATCTTAAGGACAGCAAGAGAGATATAGTCAGTTACCTACAAGGGAGCTCCCATAAGACTGTTAGCTGATTTCTCAACAGAAACATTACAGGCCAGAAGGGACTGGCATGAGGTATTTAAAGCGATGAAAATCAAGGACCTGAAACCAAGACTACTCTATCCAGCAAGGCTATCATTCAAAATGGAAGTTCTCCCTTGAGAGGGAAGTTCCAGCCAGGTTCCTGGGAATGTAGGGGAATGTACCTGTCCCTAAGCCAGCCACTGACTCTCTCTGAGACTGCTGTGTCCTCAGCATGGGTCAAGATGCAGGGTGGGGTAAGATGTATGGGGTCGAGGGGAGAGCAGGGTATTTCCTTTCCCCAGGCTTCTGCTGTGGGAGGGGCTTGTGCCTCTCAGAAAAATTGGCCACTGTGATATAGGGGTGGACCAAGACTCAACACAGGTATCCCATCAGCCACCCTCCCCAAATGTTTCCACCCCTGTCTCTCCTCCGGTGACTCCAGTCCACACTCCTTCCCTCCACAGACACCTAGGGTGAGTGTCTGGGGACAAAGATCCCGTGTGCCGATGCCGGAGACCAATTCCAGCATGACAGCAGGGCTGCATCTGGGAATGGCTGAAGGCATTTCCCCAAACCTGAAAAGGGATTATTTCTTGGCTGCCAGACAGCCAAAGGCACCTTAATCTACATGTTATTGCCTCCTACTGGCCAAACACCTGAACAGCCGTAGGCTAATTCTCCCATTCTGACAATGGACTCTGTACCAAACCCTGACCCTTTGACATGTATATCTCTGCCTCACCTCAGGACAAGTTGTGTTAATAAAAAGCATGGGGTCCTGGGGGCGAGGAGAACCTAAGGCCTTAGACTTAAGACCTTAGATCTTAGCTTTAACCTGATACATTCACACAGCTGGTAGTTCCCAGCTGAAGCCTGAACCGTGGTACCTCCTGGCACCCCGGCCCCCAACCCCCCAGAGTGAGCACCCCCTGTCCCTGCAGGGGCAGGCGTACCTGGTATCTACCTGTCAACACTTGGTTCCTTCACAAATGACACTGACTAGGTGGCCCCGGAAGAGGGCAACACTAGGTCCTGAATCTTTTTTTTTCACAAATTAAATGGGATATAACAGTAATAACTGACCTTCACTGAAATCTTACTATGTACCAAGCCCTGTGCTAAGTTCTGTATTTGCAGTCTCTCTCTCTCTCTCTCTCTCTCTCTCTCTTAAAATAAAATGTTTTTATTGATTTCAGAGAGGAAGGGAAAGGGAGAGAGAGATAGAAACATCAATGATGAGAGAGAATCATCAAACAGCTGCCTCCTGCACTCTCCCTACTGGGAATTGAGCCCCAAACCTGGGCAGGTGCCCTGCCCCTGAATAGAACAGAGACCTCCAGGCTCATGTGTCGATGCTCAACCACTGAACCACACTGGCTGGCTGCAGTGTCTCTCTTAATCCTCACAATAGCCCAGGAGGTAAGCATTATTGTCTGCATTTTATAGATGGGAACACTGTGCACTGAAATGGTTGGTACCAATGTCCCAGATTAGTGGTTCTCACACTTTAGCATGCTGGAGAGTCACCTGGAGAGCTGATCCAACATACTGTGCAGGACCTCACCTCCAGAGTGAGATTCTGAAGTCTGGGGTGGGGCCCAGGAATTCACATTTCTGTAAATTCCCAGGCAAGGCTGCTGCTACTGGACCAAGGACCACACTTTGAGAACCACTGCCCGAGGCCACACAGCTACGAAGTGAAGAGTTATGTCTTTAGAGCAATTCATTTGGTCCCTAAAGCCTGTATTTTTTTGAACTACTGCACATATTGTCTCAATACAGACTTCTCCATGGAGATTCCAGGAACCCTGTCCTTGGAGGGGGTGAGCTGGGTGAGGTGGGCAGCCAGCCTCTCTCTATGCACGCAAATCACACCCATAGCTTTTTCCCCACCAGGAAAGACTTGTCCCAGCCTCCCAGCTCCTGTTCCTTGTGGCTCTGTCACCCTGTCAGGAATATCTGTCAAACAACACCATTCCACCTTCTCCTCTGCCCTCAGTTCTGGGGCTGTCCTGGTCCTACCCAGAGGATGGGTGGAACAATGGCTGTCATTTGCTAGCTTGACTTCAAGGGGATGTGGCTGCTGGCGTTGCTGTGATCCTTGTTGCTGGGAGCAGGGGAAGGGGTGCGCCTTCACACTTCCAGGTCTGACCCTGGCTTTGTGCTCCAGAACAAATAGTGATTGAGGATCCTGCCCTGAGGTCCCTGTGGAGAGACCTCTCTTGTGCTGACCTCCTGATCACTGGGCTCTTGGTGGGTCCCTGCCTGCTTGGGGCAGCATCCTCTTATGCTCAGGCAGGAGTGGCCCTGAATGTGTTCAGAGTGACTGGCATTCATCTCCCCGGGTATATGTCTAAGGTCAGAATCCCATCCTTGGAGATGGGCTTCCTTTCACTTCAGCTACACTGAGACCCTTGTGCTGATAAGCTACAAGGAAAAGGGGGAAAGTTGATTTGTATTGCACAAATATTCTGTGGTGATCCTAGTGCCTCCTCCCCACCAGAATAAAGTCTTGGGTAGGAATGAGGGGGTATCGTGATCCTGTTGTAAGCAGAAAGCGCCGTGTAGGGACTCATGAATGTTGGGACACACATACCACATCCAGCAGCTACTGTTCCATCTGTAATGACTCAAGCATTAGCTAAAGTACATTCAAAGGCCAAGTAACTCATTTCTCTTGCTGGACTTTAGACAACCGTGACAGTGGTGACCTCAGGCTGTTGACAGGAAGGGTGGTTTTAAGAGTCGTTGACAATGGGATGGGCCTCTATTCAGGAGACCTCTGAAAAACTTGGGAAAGACCAACAGTTTCAGCTTTCTTTTCTTTTTTTTTTTTTTAATATATTTTATTGATTTTTTACAGAGAGGAAGGGAGAGAGATAGAGAGTTAGAAACATCGATGAGAGAGAAACATCGATTAGCTGCCTCCTGCACATCTCCCACTGGGGATGTGCCCGCAACCCAGGTACATGCCGTTAACCGGAATCGAACCTGGGACCTTTCAGTCCGCAGGCCGACGCTCTATCCACTGAGCCAAACCGGTTTCGGCAGTTTCAGCTTTCTTAGAGACACACCAGGCCTTCTGGTCCTTGTCCTCAGGTTAGATTTGGTTTCCGGGCTTGTGTCTTCATTAGGTTAACCTTGAACACACTTCCCCCTCACCCCCGTCCATTCTCTCTGGTTTCTGGATCACTTTTTTGTTTTTGTTAACCTCACCCAAGGATATTTTTTCCCCATTGACTTTTAGAGAACATGGAAGGGAGGAAGGGAGGGAGAGAGAGAGAGAAACATCGATGTGAGAGAGGCACATTGATTGGTTGCCTCCCGCATGTACCCTGACACGGGCTGGGGCTCGAACCTGCAACCCAGGTACATGCCCTTGACCTGGAATTGAACCTGAGACCCTCCCGTGTGTGGGCCAATGCTCTAACCATTTAGCCTCACTGGCCAGGGCTCTGGATCACTTTTTAAGCAGCACATAGACTCAGGGCCTAGGACAGTTCTGGCAAAGCCTGACAAGGAGCAATAAGAAGCTGAAGACTGCCACATGACCCCGGGGCTGCTAGCCCCTTTTCAGGCCCCACTGGACTACCAGAGCATTGGGTTTCTGCATTTGTTCTAAAATTCAAATCTTAAGCTACTCCAGTCAAATCACTAGCCTGGAGAGGAGGCGACAGGCAGGGAGAAGGAAGATGGTGTGTGTGGGCTCTACAGGACTGTGGTGGGAGCTGAGGACTGTCCCTTATGCTAGGCTTCAGAGGTGTGGGAAGGAGAGGAAATGTTGGTGGGAGGGGGGAAAAGATGCCCGAAGCCCTAGAGCAGCGGTTTTCAACCTGTGGGTCGCGACCCCTTTGGGGGTCGAACGACCCTTTCACAGGGGTCGCCTAAGACCATCGGAAAACACATATATAATTACATATTGTTTTTGTGATTAATCACTATGCTTTAATTATGTTCAATTTGTAACAATGAAATTGGGGGTCACCACAACATGAGGAACTGTATTAAAGGGTTGTGGCATTAGGAAGGTTGAGAACCACTGCCCTCGAGGCTGGGATAAGCCTCCAGCAATTGTGGGAAAGAGGCCTCTGGTAGCCCATGCTGAGCTGAACCCACCTTCCCTTTGAAATAAACTCATGTTCATTAATACTACTTTCAGATAGACCTTCGGATGGGAAGGGAGAAGTCCGGGGGCCCCCGAAGAGGGGGGTGAAATCACTTGACATTCAACTCTCCAGTAACCATCTCCTCACCATAGTGGCTTAGGCCTGGGTTTGTCCACAGGCTCCACACAAGTGGCCGGGCCTTGAAGAGGCTGCAGGGGCCCTTCCCTGGTAGCAGGGGTGTCTGAGCAGGCTCCGGAGTCTGTAGTCTGTGTGTCTTTGGGAAAGTTGCATAACCTCTCCGACTCAGTTTCTTATCTGTTGAATCGGGTGTAGTCGTGCCTCACGGGTTATTAGAATTAAATTGCACAATGGGAGAGAGCCTGGCAGAGTGAGTGCCACCAGGACTGGCCCAGTCGTTCTTGGGCCTGGCCTCCTTCTCCGCCCTTTTCTCTAGGTTTTCTGGCTTTTGGGTTGGTCATGTGGCATTACACTAATTCATGTTTAGGGTGCAGTCAACTCTGACCTACAGCTTTTCTTCTTTAATTCCTCTACCCAGCCAGTTGAACACCAGCCTGTATTTGTAGGGTTTTATTTTCTATCCCTCTTTATAGCAACATTGTTCTAAGAATGGAGGGGTCACTTAGGCCCCCCTACAGTTTCTTCTCTATACAGTAGTCACAGTAAACCTTTTATAGTGAAAATCAAATGTGTCACTTCTCTGCTCAGACTTCAGAGCAACAGCTAAGCCCTCATCGTGGAAGCCTGACCTTCTCTGACTCAATTTCGGTTTTTCCCTAAGTCTGTCCATTTGGCTACACTGGCCTCCTTGCTGTTCCCTGAGCTACAGTAAACGGCCTCTGACCTTGCTTTTTCCCGCCTCCGGGAGCATTCTTTATTCCCTCACTTCCTTGTAGCCTCTGCCTTTCTGACCTGGCCCTGTATGAAACAAGCACCCCATCACACACTCCCTGGACCCCTCACCTTGCTGCATTTTTCTTTGGAGCACCTGTCAGCACCTGCCCTTTTATGTGCCCTGCTGATAACGTGTCTCCCCCCACAGAAATGTAAGGTCCTTGAAGGCACAGACTTTTTTCTCACTGCTGTGTCTCCAGAGCAGTGCCTGGCATATAAAAGGTGCTGAGTAAACATTTGTTGAATTAAAAGCCATGAAGGCTTTGAAAACACCTGCAACCCTCTACACCTGCAATGACAGCTCCTGCTGGGGTGTCCTTGGCTGTTGTGCTCTGTTCAGGCCTTTGCAGGGGCTGAGGAGGTGGCTGGTGCTTACCTACCACGCTTGCCTACCTGTGAGGGCCGAGTCCATCAGGAGGCTATCGGCAGGAGCAGGGACCCTCCGCCTGATGCCCAGATGGGGTCTGTGGTCAGAGGCAGGGCTAGGGTGGGTTATTGGAGGAGGGAAGGTGGCTATTCCATGCATTTGCCAGAGAGGATGTGACCAACTGTCCTGACATGGGCACATTGTCTACAGTCTCTCTCCTCCGTGGGTAAGGGGCCCGGGCACTTCACCAGACCCTGCCCTCAGGCTGCCTGCCCTTTACATTCTCGAAAGAGGAGGCTGCATCCAGTCCAGCTCACTCCTAGCCCCGCCATCCCACAGGGCTGCCTCTGGAAGGTCACAGGGTTCTTCCTGCTCTAATCCTCAGCTTCTTCTCAGGCTGCCTCCTACCTCAGCAGTGGCTGCTGCTCACCACGCCCTCCTTCCTGAACCTCTTTTCCCTTCAGTTTCAAGACACTCCTGGTTTGCCTCCCACCTCTGTGACTCCTTTACGGCTTCCTTTCCCCTTTCTCACCTCTAAAATGGAAGGATTTCTGTGTCAGTCGGGTCCAGCTAGGAGAGCGAGTCCATGCAAAGCATTCCAAACACAGTGGGTGTGTGCAGGGAATGGGGTGCCAGGTATGGCAACTACAGGAAGCACTGCTCCCCCAGGGCTGGAGGAACAGAGAGAGGACAGTGTCACCAGAGCCTCCGGGCTCAGAGGAGCCTCCCGTGGCTCCTGCTCAGACCTCTGATGGGGACACACTGTGGCTGGTGTGAAGGCCTCTGGGATGGGCACCGCATGACTGGTGCTGGGATTTCCGAAGAGGTGAAGTTCAGCCCAAAGAATCAGGAGGCGGAGCAGGTCAGCTACAGTCTGTAGGCCAAGTCCAGCTGCCACCTGTTTCTCTATGAATGGTGAGCTAATGATGTTATTTAAAAAAAAAGCATATATATATATATAAATGATTGATTGATTTCAGAGAGGAAGGGAGAGGGAGAGAGAGCTAGAAACATCAATGATGAGAGAGAATCATTGATCAGCTGCCTCCTGCACACCCCTCCCTGGGGATCAAGCCCAATACCCAGGCATGAACCATGACTTCCTGGTTCATAGTAAACGCTCAAGCACTGAGCCATGCAGGCAGGCACCATGTTATTTTTACATTTTAAATGGTTGATAAAAAAATTTCATGACATAAAAATTATCTTTAAAAATCCAGACTTCAGTGTCCATAAATAAAGCTTTATTGGGACACAGTCATGCTTGTTCACTGTGTATTGTCTGTGGCTGCTTTCACGCTGCAATGCAGAGCTGAGTAGTTGAAACAGAGACCATATAGTCCACAGCCTGAACTATTTCATATCCGGTCTTTGCAGAAAGAGTTTGCTGACTTCTGGGCTAGAGCCACCTCAGAGGGCCACTGACAGGAGCCAGAAACAGGATGGCAGTTTCTTCTTTCACCTGACGTCCCTCCAATCACACCAGTGCCTTTCATTAGTGGAATTTAATAGGAAGCCAGCTGGCAAGACTCTGGGAAAGGTTGTTTGCAGACTTTCAACCCCAACATCACAGAATAGGGTGGCTGTGGTTCTGAGGAGAAAGCAGGTAAATAACAGCACAACTTCCAAGCATCTTACCTTGGCCTTCTCTTCTGTCTGTGTACCTGCTCCCTTAGCAATGCTATCCAACCTGTGGCTTCAGTAATCACATCTCTGTAGACAACACCCAAATCCATAGCCCCATGCAGGACTTCAGGCTGGCACTTCTAACAGCCTGCTGGCAAGTCCAGTTAGAAGCCTTCCTTTCCTTCATCTCAAAACCACTATGTCCAATAGGTGGAATGCATATTTCCTTTCAAACTCCTCCCTTCTCCTCTGTTCTCCATTTTTGTTGCTGATGCCTCCATTCTCCCACAGAATAGGCTAGAACTCAGCCCTGACTTCATGGATCCCTCTCTGTTTCTGGCCTCTAACATCAAAACAGTTAGAAAGACTGAATCTTGCTTTGCAAGGCTTTGCATCAGTTCCCACCTCTCCCTGCCCAGAACCACCACCTGGAGTTGGGCCATCATTACCTTTTGCCTAGACATAGTATTTACCTCAAATGGTTGTATGATGATTAAAAGAATTAATATTTAAAAAGTACTACCCTGGCCAATGTGGCTCTGTTGGTTGAGTGTCCTCCCATGCATCGTCAGGTTGCCAGCTCAATTCCCGGTCAGGTCACATACCCAGGTTGTGGATTCGATACCTGGTTGGGGTGCATATGAGATGCACCCAATGGATGTTTCTCTCTTTCTCCCTCTCCCTTCCTCTCCCTCTCTAAAAAAAAAACCAAACCATATATATATATATATATATATATATATATATATAGAATACTTTCTGGCACATAGTAAAACCAATTACTAGTACTATCTATATATATAAAAGGCTAGTTGTCCATCTGACCAGTAGCTATAATGTGCACTGGCCACCAGGGGGCAGTCACTCAATGCAGGAGCTGCCATGACGCCCACTGGCCATTTAAAAATAAACCATGGACCTGGTGCCGACAAACCAACACTTGGCTTCCCCCAAGTGGGACACAGGCCCAGTTACCACCCCAGAGCAAGCAACACCCCACCAAATCGCAGCCAACGTTGCCAAGATCCTATGGCGCAAAATGTGGCCCACAGCCCAGCCCAGCCCGGAAACGGTTGCTGTGGGTGCCAGGTAATGATGTCACATAGCAATGCCCGGCTTCCTCTCCCTAATGACTAGCCTCCTTGGAGTTTCTTCAGCCCAGGAACCCGACTTGCTTTATAGCCAGGTGCAAACATTTTATATTTTAACCAAATGTTTGTGAAGCATGTTCCCGTGCCTCATCTCATTTGATCCTCACAGAAGTCCTGGAGTAGGTAGATAGGACACTCGGTAGAATCCTATTTTCTTTGCACTAGCAAGACACAAATAGCAATATTAAAATATTTCTTCTAATTAATTTCCTTTCAATGTGCACAAATCTGTGCACTGGGACACTAGTAGAAATATAAAAACTTCAGGGGCAGGCTGACTTAATCCTTGCACCTAGACCTGAAAACTCAGGAAGGAGCAGCAGGTAGTGATAGGGAGGTGGAGGGGGTGGAGCACAGAGGATGAGCAGAGATCTTGGAATGTCTGTATATGTATATATTGTGAAATGGACACCTTCCCAGTTCCTAGAAAAATAATTTATGACTCGGCAACAGTTTGTTAAGTCAATATCTAGGATCAACAGAATATATCCTCAGAAAAAAAGGGGGGTGGAGATAAAGGCTTATCAGTATTTGGAGGATATGCCTCAATCTTTCCATTAAAACTTGTAATTTCCAGGAGTCTGACCTGTACTCAACTGGGAGGCTTTGGGTATAGATAGGGATTGTTAGACCTTCAGACAACTGTTGATCTGATTTCTGTCAGTATATATTAGTTTTACCTATTCTATAACTTTATATAAATTGTACTTTTCTTTAGACTTTGCTTAAATAGTTTTCTTTCCCCATGCAGAAATAAAAAGAATTATTGTAGCTTTTATGGTTTCATTTCTTTACATTTAAATCTTTGATCCATTTGAAATTTATTTTGGTGTGTGAAACATCTAATTTAATTTCTTTTCCCCCAGAAAGTTGCTTAGTTGTCTCAACATCATTTATTGATAAATCTATCTTTTTTTTGTCACTGATTAGAAATGTCACCTTTATCATATATTAAATTCTCCAGTGTGTTTGTATCTATTTCTGAATCTTTCCTTCTGTTCCTTTGATTTGTTTGTTCACGTATCAGTACAACTGTTTTAATTGTGACTACAGTATTTTTAAAAATCTTGTATTTTAGGGTTTTCTGCTCTATCTCTTCAATGAGTTACTTTTCTCTGGGTTTCTTGTAGTACTAGTTATCTATTGTTGTATAACAAGTTACCCTAACCCTTAGCAGTTTGAAAATTTATTATCTCACAGTTTTGGAGGGTAAGGAATGAGAGCAGTGAAGCTGGCTGGTTCTGGCTCAGGGTGTCAGTTGGGGTTGTAGTCATCTCGAGCTTGGGCTGGAGCTGACAGGTTTGCCTCCAGGCTCAGGCACATGGGCCTTGCCATATGGGTGCTCACAACCTGGCAGCCAGGAGTGATCCAAGAGAGAAAGAAAGAGACAGCAAGGGCCCAAGATGGAACATTCAGTTTTCTGTATCCTCACCTCAGAAGTGATACACCATTACTTCTGCCAACCCTGGTATGATGAGGGAGGGGAACTACCCAGGGTGTGAATGCCAGCCCATGGGATCACGGGGACCACCTTAGAGGCCGGCTACCCCACTTGCTATTTTGACTCTCCTCTCTTTCCACTTTATTCACTTTCTTGGGATAATTTGTCCATCTGATGAGACTGCTTCCATCTATGCCAATAATTTCCATATCATTCTACAGATTGCTAACTTTGAATGCACCCAAAAAAGTAAATAGTTTTAATTTCTATTGTAAATATTGACAGATATGACTCACATTTAAAGAAAAGGCTCTTTGGAGTCCTCAATAACTTTTAGGAACATATAGGGACCTCAAGACAGAAAAGTTTGAGAACTCTGCTGCCCCTTTTTATTTAACTGCTCCCCTATTGATGGACATTTCGATTATTCCTTTCCCCTGATAAGCAATCTATTCTAATAAAAGGGTAATTGCCGGAGTCCATTTATTGCCTTCACTATCTGATAAGCGTAGACAGAGAAACCCCCCCGAAGGCTGGGTGCCTTTGAAGCCCTAGCAAAGGTCGGAGCTGGCGCCACCTCTGTTTGTCCAGACAGTGGTAGCTGAAACTACTCTCCCATTTATTATTATGTAAATCCTTGCTGATAGGCTAGTCTGCCTGTTAATGGGGTCACCTGCCTAAGGGCTATGCTATGAGTGCATCCCAGATCAATAAAAGCTTGGTGAGACCTAAGCACAGGAGGAAGTCCTTCGGGACTTTCCCGCCTGGTCCCCCAATATTGCAAAATTATCTCGTGTCTTTTTCTCTCATTTGTTGTGCGGCTCCACTTTCAGATACCGAACCCTACTCCACGCAGAACGTGGAGGGAGTGTTACTCGACAGGTAATATGGTAATTAGACTGGACATCTTCCGGACATCTTTCTGGACAAAGCCACAGTGGCGGGGGCCAAGGCAGAGGCAGTTAGGGGTGATCAGGCTGGTAGGAGAGAGCAGTTAGGAGTGATCAGGCTGGTAGGAGAGAGCAGTTAGGAGTGATCAGGCTGGTAGGGGAGAGCAGTTAGGGCCAATCAGGCCAGCAGGCAGAGGCGGTTAGGGGCAATCAAGCAGGCAGGCAGAGGCAGTTAGGGGCTATCAGGCAGGCAGGCAGGCAGAGAAGTTAAGGGTGATCAGGCAGGCAGACAGAGGCAGTTAGGGGCGATCAGGCAGGCAGGCAGGTGAGTGGTTAAGAGCCAGCGGTCCCGAATTGGAGAGGATGCAGGCTGAACTGAGGGGACCCCCCCCCCACCCCCGCACAAATTTCGTGCACTGGGCCTCTAGTCCTATAATAAGCATCTATATACATCTCTCTTTGTGTACAATATAAGAACATATATTTTTTTAAGAACATATTTTTTATCAAGGGAAATATTCTAAATCAAGGGGAGTTAGTGGTTATCATATGTGGCTCTGATTCATGGATAAAGGGCAAAGGGCAGGGTCACAGCACCTGACATTGGGTGCAGGTAAATTAGGAAGTCCCTGAGTTTGTCATTTTCAGTAGAAAGCCTGGTGAGAAAGGCTATGCCGGACCCAGCCTGGCAAGGCCTGCACCATCAGACACGGTGACGTTGGCACAGGCAGACAGACACTGTTGACAGAATGAGAACATTCAGGCTCCCAGCAGCACATGTTTCCTCTTCTAACAGAAGGAGGTGATGATACCTCCCAGCATTATTGCTGCGGTTTAGTCAGGAAATATCTGGGAAGCACCAGGAAGCATGCCTCTCACATTGATGTTTCTCTTTCTCTTTCTCCTTTCCTTTTTCTCTAAAATCAACATATTAAAAATAAACTGTATTTTCTAAAATAAAAAAATTAGTGAGAAGAGGGGCATTGCCAGGTTTAATGTCAGGTTTAATGGAAGACAGCTGGAATCTCATACCTGCTTCTGCATTTATCTGTCACAATATGCTCTTTGAATGGAAGTATAGGAAGACTATCTGACTATCTGGCCTAGTACAGATATGTGGTTGAAAGGAGAGGTGTATTAGCTTTTTCAGATAGTTGTGAATATTTTTTTGACAACAAAATTGTGTAATTTATTTAAAAAATTTTTTAAATTCACTTATATTTGACATACAATATTAGATTAGTTTCAGGTGTACAGCATAGCAGTGATCCCCCCCCCCAAATTAGTACCCACCTGGCACCCTACATAGTTATTAAAAAATTATTGACTATATTCCCTGCTTTACATCCCTGAAAAATGGTACTTTCTTAAAGGTAAGTTGCAATGTGGAATCTGAAACCATATCAATAAGTTTTTGTACTCTGTTATATTAGAACTAGAGGCCCGGTGCACGGATTTGTGCACATTGAAAGGAAATTAATTAGAAGAAATATTTTAATATCACTATTTGCCATTTCTCTATAAGTGTCAGAAATGAAAGAAAATTAGTAAAATGTATATGAAAATAATATATAAATTGATTAATAAATAAACAATAACATGACATTACAACAAGAAAGACATGATATAAAAACAACAAAAACATATAAAAACAACAAAAACATGATATAAAAACATTGATAAAAACAATGAGTGATAAATTGGTTAAGTTTATACTAATATTTCCCTGTATACCACATTAAAAGTAAAAAACACTTTCAGAGTGCTTGACTAATTTCCCTTGTGATGAAGTATTTACAACTTTAACTTTAACGTCACACCCTCTTCAAACTTGAGACAAAGCAACATATAACTGACCATGTCCAAAAACAGGTTCAGGTAGGAATATTCCTACTCTGTTTAGAGTTTGTCCTTGTGATTTATTAATAGTCATCGCAAATGCTGGCATCACAGAAAACTGTCTTCGAATTAATTTAACTGGGAGGCCAGTGTCAGATGGGGACAAATCAATTCTTGGAATCAGAACAACCAAGAGCTTTATATGTATTGCTCATGTGCGAGTCAACATTTATTTTTAAATTGCCAGTGCTCATCATATGTACCGGTCGGCCAGTCAGCAGGTTGGCCGGACAGACAGATGGTTGGTCACTTAGCCTTTTATATATATAGATTCTTTTGGTCTATCTTGGTCTATCCACTTTGAGTGGATCTTTCATCCATGCATAATTTAGTAACATCATGCATTGGTCATCTGGAAAATTTTGGTTCATTGAGCTACACAGATCCTTCAAATGTTGACAAATTTCATTGTACAATAAAAAACATTTATTAATATCAACATTGATCTCACTGGGAAAATCTTATAATGTCAGGCAATTGTCAAATTCAAGATGGCAGATACAGACTTTCCACAATTCTAATTTGTGCTGGAAAGTTCAAATTTTATTAATGGCAGCAAATATTGTCGGTTATTTTCCTTTAAGTGACAGTCTCCTTTGTTCTTCTTGAGAAAATATATGTCAAATACCCAAATTTGAATAACCATAGTTTGTTTGTCAGTCATTCTTTCCAGTAAAAATGATGACACATGAAAAAGCAGATAGTTCAGCTCGCATCTCCAACGATCGCAACAGTGTTTTTTCTTGCGATCCCTTCATTCTCCAGTGTGTGGCAGAAACATGTTATGTCTACTCCCCATTTCTTCACAAAGAATGTTAAGAATATGTGTTCTCAGGGATCAAGGTTTCATAAAATAATCTTAAATGAAACTGGCTTTTGTTTGTTAAGCTGCAGGTTCATGACAGTGAAGAATATGACTGCTTGGACGTTTTGGTGCCACTGTCTTTCTCCTGCTAAGTGCCAGCTGCTTTACCCACTAGTACTTTTTTGTCTTCAGTGGAAACATCAAAACTATTGTTTCAGTAGAAACCATGAGATTCAAAACAGTCAACACCGAAAATTTCACCACCACCTGTATTTGCCACTACGTGCTCACATGAGAAGATCTTTAACAATTAGTTGGTGCTGACACAGGATAAATACAAGCGTATTTCCCCCATTTGCTTCATTCATTTATGAGGCAAAAGGACAGTTTTTCAGACAAGAGATTAACCCCGTCTTCATGTCTGCAGCTAAACCTTTAATTGGATGAGTGCTGTCCTGCTGCAAAGTGGCAGTGCCCGGGATGGCTTTCACCGACTTTCCATCCCGCAGGCCCTCGGCAGTGTGCAAGGCTTCAATATCTCTCAGCTGTTGTGTGCACTTCTCCAGCTAATGCCATGCAATAACTTACCCTGCAAGTTGCTTCCGTGACCTTTTCATCTCTACTTTGAAAAGCTGCAAGAAACGGGTTTTAGCTCTTAAAGAGCTCACCCGATGTCCATTTAAAATAGGCAGTTACTTTTTCTTTGAATTCTGAATGATTGATCTCAAAATGATGCTGCAACTTACCTAGTGCTACAATACTATTCAAAATGTTCTGTTGCATCAGACATAATAAGATAAACTATTAATATCTACCCAGCTGCGTGAAATACAGATTTCATCACATTTTTGTTTCTCATCTAGTTTTGCAGTTTCTTTGGAGTATACCCTTTCTTTCTGCTACTCAGAGAACTCTCACATGCCAGTTTCATCTTTTTCAGTATTTTTAGACACAGATGCTGCAGTTGAGGGTGGAGGAAGCAAGTCTTCTTCTATCTTTCTTAAGCTAGTGGTGAATCCTTGAATATGAAAAGAAAAATATTATTAAATTATCTTATGTGTTAGAATAAAATATTGTTATATTTTAAAATACCAATTTTAGATAAAATTACATTTAGAAAGATTTTTGAAAAAATATAAAATATTATTGCAAAACAAGATAAAGCATGTTTATATCTCATGTTTCCATATAGATGCAAGGAAAACTTCAGAATTTCAAAATTATAGCTTATTGAACAATAATACTGAAATTACAGTAAGTATAACTTAAGACAGTTAGAAAGAACACAGTAGGAGTCCAAGAACAGAGTTAATCTCTTGAAAATGCACATATTCATACCCTAAATCTGCTTCTCTAGAACATTTTGGAAAACATCCGAAATACAGGTACACATTTCATTAGCTGTCAGAGCAATGACATCATGACACATGGAGCCTCTGGAAAACTCCACTGTACATTTGTGAGAGTGAGGGTGCAAAGCAATGTTTTAACTATTATTATGAAAGTAATTTTGACCTCAGAGACCCATTGAAAGCATCTGCTAAGGGTTCCCAGACCACACTTTGAGAACTGCTAAACTAGGGTAATGTGTATTCTGTGGAATATTCTGCAGCTTTTAAAAACAATGAGGTGGATATGCACTGTTATATATCAAGATGCAGAACAATGAAACAGTGTTTACAATACAATAGGAACACACAAAACAAATTTACATATTTTATACTTAAATATATATGCTTGCAAACACATAGAAAATTCTAGAATTGTGGTTAATTTTAGGGAAGGGGAATTGGTGGCTTAATAATGGAGAATGTTTGCTTTATCTGTATTTGAAAAAATGATCACAAGGAGGTCGTATACATGTATTGCTGGTGTCATTAAAATAAATAGCTTGTCTTCATTTTCTCCTGGGTGATGTGCAAAATTTATACAATTCTGATTTTTTTCAGATTGATTAATAAGCTGCAGTTGTCACTGTTCTATGGAGAATCACCACCACTAGGGTAAGAGGATTTGGCTGCTAGATAAAATACATCATGCCCAGATAAGTTTGAATTTCAAATAAACCAGGAATACGTCTTTTTAGTATACTGGTAAGTATGTTCCATGCAATATTTGGGACATACTTATACTAGAAAATTGTTTGTCATTTATCTGAAATTCAAATTTAGCAAATAAAAAACAAACCATCCAGGATACCCAGCTATTGGGGGCAAAGTCATATTAGCAAGCTGGCTTTTCTCCTGATAAACGACTCTGCAGCTTGTCCAGGTTGTGAGATGCTGTGGTGAAAGGGATAAGCAGGAAGTGAATTGGAGGGAGGTTATAAAATGTTGCAATGGGAATTTTTGTGTTTGTTTTAAAACACATAGATAAGGCTTCCACAAAATGCAGTCTTTGGAGTTAGGCTTGCATAACTCTCCTGTAAGCCACCATGAGGCTGGGAACATTTCCTGTATTTCTGGACTCTAGCCGGTCCCTGCCTTTCTACCACATTACCCCATGGCTACAAAGGCCATGGATACTAAGGGCCTTCTTTGAGGAGGTAAAAGTCCATTACCAGAACTTTCTTCTCCATCATCTCTTTTCTTCCCCCTCAAGGGAATGTACCTATACCACTTCCTCATTTCTTCTTTTCCCCACTTTTTGTCTTAAGTTTCACTCTGGCCAATATCTTCCTCAAATGTACACATCTTTAGGCTTTCCCCTTCTTTTCCTCTGTCTTTCAGATTTTGCCCTAGAAAGCTCTCTTGCTTTTTTCATTTCCCCCATCTGTGAACCAGCCAACCTTCCAAACAACCAATCAACCAAGTACTACAGCAACTGACCAAACTACCTGCCTCGGTCGGCTCAGGCAGCGGTAACACGCTGCCATAGACTTAAACGTGTTTCTCACAGTTCTGGAGGCTGTGAAGTCCACACAAGGCACTGGCAGGCTCGGTGTCTGGTGAGGGCCAGCTTCCTGGTTCTCAGGCTGCCGTTTTCTTGCCGTGCCCTCACAGTGGCAGAGGGGCAAGACCCCTCTCTGGAGTCTCTTTTATAAAAGCACTAATCTCGCCCCCCCCCCCCCAAAAGCACTAATCCCGTGTAGGAGGGTTCCTCCCTCAGGACCTAATCACCTCCCAAGGTCCCACCTCCAAATACCATCACTTTGGGAATTAGGTACATGGGAATTCGAGTACATGGATTTTAGGGGAATATGAACATCAGTTTATAGTACCATCCCAGAAACAAAGATTGGGGGAGGCTTTGACCTGCTATAGAGGCCAGAGCAAAGAGATGTTGTGCTTCATGTGAACCGCAGCTCTGTGAAGACGGTCTTTCATTCTGCAGAAAAACAGCGTTGAATCTTCTATGCCCAGGAGAGGCTGGGGAAGGCTCACCACTGGGGAAAAAGGGGTTGGGTCTAGGTCAGGATCCAGGGCTATCAATTCTTGTGGAGAAATCTTATGTATTTTCTTAAGACATCAGATGTACTGGTATTTGCTCTCAGTTTGTCCTTTTTCTTTTCTGATAAAAATAAACTTTATTAAAGTATACTGTAGATACAATCAATTGCATACAATTTAAGTGTACAGTTCCTGGAATTTTGACAAATGTATGTATATACAACCATTGATCTGATTTTTATCACTATACTAGAGGCCCAGTGCACGAATTCGTGCACAGGTGGGGTCCGGCTGGCCAGGCCCCAATTGGGGCTGATCAGGGCCGGGCCTGTCAGGAGGAGGAGACAGCAGGAGGTTGGTTGGCGGGCCGGCCCCTGATTGGGGCCCAGTCAGGGCCGGGCCGGCTTGGGGGAGGGGCCGCAGGCGATTGGCCCATGGGCTCCGCCCTCGATTAGGGTAGGGTGTCAATTGGAGGCGGGCCGGCTGTTGGCTGGTTGGCCCTGCCCTGATTGGAGTGTCGGGATGATCCCCAAATGGGGTTTGGGGACCGAGAGGGCCGAAGGCTGATTGGCGTGGTGGAGGACCATCGGGGGCAGGGCTGGCAGGCCAAACTCCTGCAGCTCCTCCCCCTGGCCGACCCCAACACTATTGGGGAGGGGGGGCGATCAGGGGTGGAGCTGGCTTGGGGGAGGGGCTTCAGGCCTATCAGGGTGGTGGGGGCCCATCTGGGGTGGGGCTGGCTGGGGGGAGGGGCTGCAGGAGGTTGACCAGCCGGCCCCACCCCCCATCTAGCTGGTTTGCTGGCTACAGTGAGCATCATAGCAACTGGTCATCCTGTAGTTATGGTGTTTCTATCGCTGGCTTTTTGTATATATAGATATTAGTTTTGTCTATTCTATAACTTTATATAAATTGTACTTTTCTTTAAACTTTGCTTAGGTAGTTTTCTTTCCCCATGCAGAAATAAAAAGAATTATTGTAGTTTTTATGGTTGCATTTTTTACATTTAAGTCTTTGATCCATTTGAAATTTATTTTGGTGTGTGGTGTGAAAGGTACAGATCTAATTTAATTTCCTTTCCCCCAGAGAGCTACCCAGTTGTCTCTACATCATTTATTGATAAATCTTTTTTTTGGTCACTGATTAGAAATGCTGCCCTAGCCAGTTTGGCTCAGTGGTAAGTCGATCTGCAGACTGAAGGGTTGTGGGTTCATTTCTGGTCAAGAGCACGTACCTCGGTTGCAGGCTCAATCCCCAGCCCTGGTTGGGGCATGGGCAGGAGGCAACCAATCGATGTGTCTCTTTCACATCAATGTTTCTCTCTCTCTGTCTCTCCACCTTCCTTTGACTCTCTCTTAAAAAAAAAAATTAATGAAAAAATATACTTGGGTGAGGATTAACAACAAAAAAAGAAATGTCACCTTTATCATATATTAAATTCTTCAGTGTGTTTGTATCTATTTCTGAATCTTCCCTTCTGTTCCTTTGATTTGTTTGTTCACGTATCAGTACAACTGTTTTAATTGTGACTACAGTATTTTTAAAAATCTTATATTTTAGGATTTTCTGCTCTATCTCTTCCATGAGCTAATTTTCTCTGAGTTTCTTGTAGCACTAGTTATCTATTGCTATATAACAAGTTACTCCAACACTTAGCAGTTTGAAAATTTATTATCTCACAGTTTTGGAGGGTAAAGAATGAGAGCAGTGAAGCTGGGTGGTTCTGGCTCAGGGTGTCAGTTGGGGTTGTTGTCATCTCGAGCTTGGGCTGGGGCTGACAGGTTTGCCTCCAGGCTCATTCACGTGGTTGTTGCCAGGTACATGGGCCTTGCCATATGGGTGCTCACAACCTGGCAGCCAGGAGTGATCCAAGAGAGAAAGAAAGAGACAGCAAGGGCCCAAGATGGAACATTCAGTTTTCTGTATCCTAACCTCAGAAGTGACACACCATTACTTCTGCCAACCCTGGCATGATGAGAGAGGGGAACTACCCAGGGTGTGAATGCCAGCCCATGGGATCATGGGGACCACCTTAGAGGCTGGCTACCCCACTTGCTATTTTCACTCTCCTCTCTTTCCACTTTATTCACTTTCTTGGGATAACTTGTCCATTTGATGAGCCTGCTTCCACCTATGCCCAATAATTCCCAGATCATTCTACAGATTGCTAACTTGCTCTCCTGAGTGCCAGAACAATTTGTCCAACTGCCTGGGCAACTCCTCTGAAAAGTCCCATAAGCATCTCCACATGGCTTGCCCCCTGCTCTCCTTGGATGCCCACCCCACCCCCACCCACCTCAAAACCACTTTCCTTTTGACATGCAGCACCCTGCACTGCATTTATTCGACTCCTCCATTACACTGTAAACTTATTGAGGGTGGGAACTGTGCTTTCGTTATTTTGCTGTTCACAGTACTTAACACAGAGCCCAGCATGAAGTAGGTGCTCATCAAATATTTGGGCCCAGGTGACAGGCTGGGTGGTAGGTGGACACCTGGACACAGAAGGGCACCTGGAGCTCTACAGCCTTAGGCTTGTGTCATGCCAGGGCCCTGATCCAGCGGGGAGGGGATGTTTCACTGGCTTTGGGACTGAGGACTATGGTCTCCTTTTGTTATGGGTAGAAATGTCTTTGTGGCTTTGTACCCAGCTCTGCTTCCCCAGCCAGATGACCTGCAGGCTGCCTGCCCTGCCCGCCCCTTCTTCCACAGTGTGGGGCATGAAGCATGCTTGAACCCGTGGGTCTCTGTTTCTGTTGTACACGGGCATCTGGGGCCAGCTGGGCTGACGGGACTGGGTTCTTGATAAGAAGTTTGTGCAGCATTCTGCAGAATATTATTCAGACAGTAAGTTGAGCATTGTCCCTCGGGTCTCCCCTCACACCTCTCCAGCTGTGGGGGCCTTTTCTAACCACCTTTCTTAATTCTAGAACTGTACATTTCAGGAATCTTTGAGGTTTTTTTAAAAAAATATGTTTTTATTTATTTCAGAGAGAGGAAGGAGAGGGAGAGAGAATGATGAGAGAGAATCATTGTTTGGCATGCCCCCTACTGGTGATCCAGCCCGAAACCCAGGCTTGTGCTGAGATCAGGAATTAAGCCATGACCTCCTGGTTCATGGTGGATGCTCCACCACTGAGCCACACTGGCCGGGCCAGGAATCTGAGTTTTTCAGATAGAATCGGCAGTGCCTGAGACCCAGCCTCTGCCTCCTCACATCCTCACGCTCAGCTGCAGCCCCCACAGCAGAGGGGCTCCTGAGCCACACTCAGGAAAGACAGCAGCACAGCCAGGTGAGGTCGAGCCCGCACCGCCTCAGCCCAGGGCAAGGACGCTGTGGCCAAGCCAGGCTGCCCCGGTCGGGGTCCCCGACCCTGGAACTGCTCACTTTCACTCCTTTTTACCGTTTGTGCTGATGCTCCTTTCTCCTTGTCTCTGTCTGCAGCTCAGTCTTTATTTCTCCCCTGATTCTCATAACAAGGCTCTTGGGGCTCTCAGAGCCCATAGGACCATCCAACTCAGTTCCTCCTGTGACCCAAGTGCAGGTGGAGCCAGAGAGGGGAACAGACTTGTCCAAGATCACTCAGCTTCTGTCGACCTCTCCCAAATCCCTCTTTCCTGATTTTCAGTATTTCTTTTTTAAAATATTTTTTAAAATTGATTTCAGAGAGGAAGGGAGAGGGAGAGAGAGACAGAAACATCAATGATGAGAGAGAATCATTGATTAGTTGCCTCCTGCACACCCCCTACTGGGGGTTGAGCTCAAAACCCAGGAATGTGCCCTGACCGGAATCAAACCCGGGACCCTTTAGTCAGCAGGCCGACGCTCTATCCACTGAGCAAACCAGCCAGGGAGTTTGTCAGTATTTCTAACTATTCCATGTCTCTCGGTTTCTCCCTTTCCTTTTTCTTTTCCCTTCTCTTCTCTCTTTGGACCCAGTGGTGAAGGCCGTCTACCTCCAAGATGGGACTAGATTGACAGTGTGTTCATTTGGCTTCCCCACCTCCATAGTTGGGCATCTGGATGGATCAGCATGGACAGGGTACTCAGAGTGGGCAGTGCCAGGCTCGGAGGCCAGTCTAAGCTCCCTGGCCCTGCTCGCCTATGGCCCTGCGCTCCCTGGCCCTGCTCGCCTATGGCCCAGCTGGCTCAGCTGACTGCTTCAGAGTAAAACTCGAGTGAGAATGAGGGGAGAGTGAGCCTGAGTCTGGGCCCTTGGAAGCTGCTCAATCTCAGGCCCTGGGAAAGAGGGACCTTGAGAAAGGGGAACCTCATCTCTGATGACGCCTGGCCAGTCGCACCACAGTTTACCTGCAACAGGCCAGAGCTGCTTTTCCTTACAAGCAGGGCAGCTTTCTCACAAGTCACCTTGTGCAAAATTTAGACAAGCAGGGTTTGGTAAGAACTGCTGGAGGCCAGAGAGGGGACAGCCACAGACTTTCTGAGATGGGAACAGCTTCTCAGAAGTGCTGTAACTCTGGCTTTCCAGCAGGGGGTGCCCTGTCTTTACAAAAGGCGAGACCTCTTTTGTCCTGCTGCCCTTCCCAGCCAAGGAGACCAATTCCCCTGACACTTGACTGGGTTAATCCGGGCTTTAGCTGAGGGGAGAGGAGTCCTCCAGGGGTCATAACGGTGGTTAGAATTTGGTGTCCTCTTCAGGAAAGCGAGAACAATCAGAAGTGGAAACCTATCTGATCCCCTTGAAATGAAAGGCTGTAAATATGACCTTGCAGAAAGGAGAGAGTGGGGGAGAGGGAGAGAGTGAGCAGTGAAAGCAGCTAGGATGCAAAAGCGAGGAGGTCTAGCACCTGCAAAGGATGTTTTGTGAATATGGTTATCAGAAAAGACACAAATTGGAAACCAAAGCTGTCCCTCCCAACACAGAGCATGTGGTCACCTTCATTATGACACTGATACAGACTAATATTTAAACTGAAATTTCTCCACAGTTCCTGAGCAGCATCCATCCACTTATCATTTATAGACACTTAACTCGGAGCTGGGTTGTGCAAGGGTTGCTAAGGAACGGAGGGAGATGCAGTAGGTATGGCAGGGGTTGCTTAGTAACTAGGAGTCCCTTGGTGATGGAGTGGCCAGAGCAGGTCTGGAACTGATAAGGGTCTGTGGACACAGTCAGCCCACACCTCAGCCTCCTGAAAGTGCCTGTCGGTTGGCCTCTTGGCCCAGAGCTGCCAGAGCCTGCCTCTTTAGTTCCCTGGCCCTGCCCCAAGCCTCCCAGTGTCCTCTACGAGCCCTTGCTCCAACTGCTCCTTCCCCACCCCCAGAATCTGATCAGATTCCTGGACTCAGGAACAGTCAGGGCTCCTGAGCAAGCAAGTGGGAATCTCATACGGGGAGGCAGGAGACTCTGGCCTCACACTGGTGTAGAGCTGGGAAATCCGAGACAAGCATCTCTGATGTGTTTTCAGTTTATGGGAAATGTCTTCATATCTGAGTCTCCCCTGCCAGGCAGGTCCTCATCCTGCCTTTGTACCTGTGCATATCTACAGGGTGCACCCCACACCTTCCCTTCTTGAGGGTGTCCAGGGGCTGGGT
Organism: Myotis lucifugus; assembly: GCF_000147115.1. Taxonomy (NCBI): domain Eukaryota; kingdom Metazoa; phylum Chordata; class Mammalia; order Chiroptera; family Vespertilionidae; genus Myotis; species Myotis lucifugus. The sequence goes on along the minus strand of NW_005871454.1, from coordinate 905,509 downwards.
CTCCACACTGCCCCTGGCTTGGGGCTAGTATGGCCCACCCAGGCTCCTCCCAGCCTCCCTTCAGATGGCTTCATTTCAGCACAGCCTTGTGGAGACATAATGCAAGTGTTCAGAGCCTCAGTCACGAATGCCCCATTCTCTGCACTCCAGGCACTAAGGTGGCCCTGCTCTCTCCCAGGGACCCTGGGCAGTCACACCCCTCTGCTCCTCTCAGTCTGTCCCCCTAGACTAGAGCACCTATCCCATTGCTTCCTCTGCCAGAACCTCCATTTTCCAGGTCCTATCTATCTGCACCTTCCCCAGTGGTGACTCTCCCAACCTGATCAGAACGAGCTGCACACCCCCTACTCTACTGGCCTCACTGAGCACATCTTGTCTCAGGGCTCGGGAGGGAGAGAGTGGAGCTGCTCTCTGATCCACTGTTTCCTCTACTGCCAGGCAGGACACACCCTTTGTGAACTGAGTGTTTATACACAAAAAAACGTTGTTTAAAAGAGTGGTTAGGGGTGATCAGGCAGGCAGGCAGGTGAGCGGTTAGGAGCAGCAGTCCCGGATTGTGAGAGGGATGTCCGACTGGGATCGGGCCTAAACCGGCAGTCGGACATCCCCGAGGGGTCCCAGATTGGAGGGGATGCAGGTTGGGCTGAGGGAC
>NW_005871454.1:903042-904757 GCF_000147115.1 Myotis lucifugus | reverse complement strand
CCCCCCCCCCCCCACCATGCACGAATTTCATGCACTGGGCCACTAGTATACACCCACACACACACACACATACACACACACATATACATACACACACATATACATACACATATAAGACATACATATTTTAATGGGTACCATGTAACCATCAGTCAGTCATAAAGCAGAGCACAGCCAGTACCCCAGAAGCCCCTTGGTTTGCCCCTCCCTAATCATAACCCCCAGAAATACTCTCTTGGCTTTTATGATAATAACTGCCTTGCTATTCTCTTATCACCTCTGTGCCTGTTTTTGAAACTTGTATATGTGGAATCACATAGTAATGTATTCTTTTGTGTCTGGCTTCTTTTCCTCAACAATACCTTCTTTAGATTTATTTATATTGTGCAGTGTAGATTCAGTTTATTAATTTTCATTGCTGCATAGTATTCCATTATACCAATGCAGCACAATTGGTTTATCCATTCTGCCGTTAATAAACATCTGGGCCTGTTTGCAGTTTGAGGCTATTACGAAGAATGCTGCCGTGGACGCTCCTATACAGGCTCTAGATGCACACACAGCAGCCTTCCTATGGCTGTGAAACCACAGTCGGAGGCCGTGTGCTCTGCTTCCCTGAAAAGCGCCAAACCGTGAGAGTTTCTATTGATTTCTACTGTCTCAATTAAAGCAATTCATTCAAATTAAGAACGGGTGTAATTGTTCGTTTGGTGTCTGACATACTTTCTCCACTGGGAAGCTCCATTGGCGGGGGTCAAAGGCCTTAGTTCAACAGGGTACCCTGGCATCCGCTGCCCAGCCCTGACATGTTGCAGTGCTCAGTGCTTGTTTATGGAGTGAACGGGACAATAATGCTATCATTGAATCTTGGGTCTCACATGCTAACTTGTCTGTTTTATAAATAAAGAATTTTCACGGTGAGGCTCCTGTGTTTGAAATTCACCCTGACTGGCCCGACTTTATGCCACCATCAGCTGCTGGCCTTGTCTGGGGTGGGGGTGGGGGGGCGGGCTGGGGGTACGTTACATCAAGCTCACTGAGGGCAGCAGTGATGAGTGAAGTCGATTCCCCCAGGGCCGAGTTCCACAGGGAGCCGACTGGGCACTGACCACCATGCTCTCAGCAGCGGCCTAGGGGGGCTGGGGCCAGTTTCCAACCTGCGCTGGGCTCTCTCTGGGAATGAGCAGCAATGGACGGAACTAAAGGGCGTCCTGGCCAATCAGCAAGCGGTGGGTCTTGACCCCTCCCAGGAACCATCGCTTCCACAGAAGGACTTCAGGGCTTAGAATAGGACACAGAGAAGCAGAGTACACCGGGCCTCCGACTGTAGATTTTCAGGGTCGGGTAGAGGGAGGGTGGTGGTGAGAGCCTGAGGCTGTCCTGATCCTTCATCTCTGCCCACAGGATCGGCTCGCCGTGGCCGGGCGTCTGGCTCAGGTTGGGACCACGTGGTGGTCAGCAGCCCAAAGCAGCAGAAGCTGGACCGAACAGTGGCAGCGCTGCAGGGGGAGGGGCGGAGCGTGACGGGCACCGTGTGCCGCGTGGGGGAAGGAGAGGAGTGGGAGCAGCTGGTGGCCATGGTGAGGGGTCATTGGGGTGGAAGGACACAGGGAGAAGAACACACAGAACCTTTTCTTCACTGCTTAGCCCTGGAAGGAGCAGGGACCGGGTAGGGCCTGCAGGCCATAGAACACGCCCTAAAATCAAGATGCTCA
>NW_005871454.1:895358-902847 GCF_000147115.1 Myotis lucifugus | reverse complement strand
GAAGCCCACCCCCCTGGCCTCCACCAAGAAGTGTTGGTTTCTCACAGGAGCCTTGCCACCATTCATGGTCAAAGACCAGTATTACTCTGCAAGCTGCCTCAGTGCTCCCAAGCCACCTAGGCTCCTCCCCCTCAGGGCCCATCTCCACAATCATCTCCCCCTCCCCTCCCCCACTTCATGTCCATTCCTCCCCTCCAGGCCCTAGAGCTCAGTGGAATGTTGACTTCCCTGGTGTCTAACTGCTGCCAGCCACCCCCTCCCCCACCTCTGTGGGGAGCCCTCTGGGGACCAGTGAGGAGGTTGGGCCAAGGTGAGAAGCTGCTGGGAGCTGGCTGAGGGCTGATGTGGGGCTCCAGAAGGGCCTGCCCCCACAGAGACGATCCCTTACCCTCCCAACTTTATTTAAATATAGGCACTGGGGGCAGGCTGGACCACTCTGCCCCACCATGTTCCCTGTTATGTGTTGTTTTAATTTTATTTTTTGTTAGGCCTCACTTGAGGATATTTTTTCCATTGATTTTTTTTAAAGAGAGAGTAAAAGGGAGGGAAGAAGGGAGGGGGAGAGAGAGAGAGAGAGAGAGAGAGAGAGAGAGAGAGAGAGAGAGAAACATTGATGCAATTGGACCGGACAGTGGCAGCGCTGCTGGGGGAGAGGCGGAGCGTGACGGGCACTGTCTTCTGCATTCTCCCAACCAGGGCCAGATATCTAGCCTGCAACCAAGGTACATGCCCTTGACTGGAATAGAACTCTCAACCCTTCAGTCCACCAGCCGACACTCTAATCACTGAGCCAAACCAGCTAGGGCAGGTTTGTGTGTTTTGAAAGCTAGTTCCTATACTTTTTCTGCTTTCTTTTCTCTTCTCATCTCCTTTGCATTTATTCATTCAGCAAATATTTAGTAAGGACTTGCCATGTGCCAGGCATGTTCCAGGCTCTGGGAACAGAGCTGTGGGAGTAAGTCTCTGCTCTTGGCAGGATTCATGAATCTAAGGTCTCTGTTCTCTGTCAGCAATTTAAGTTCTTAATCCTTCTGTGGGACTTCTATTGGTGATGGTGCTCCTCTTTGGTGACTCATACATGCCACTGAGATTCTCTGCCTTTTCTAGACCAAGGCTCCTTACTGTCCCTCAGATGAACCTGCTATACTTGTTAGGCCTGGACCCACCCAACACCTGCCTGTGGGATCAGATGTCCCAACTCGATATGCGTTCACTTAACAATCCTGTCACTTGGTGCACAGGGTCCAGGAGAGACCTTGTGAAATGCCTTGAGGTCCATCTCAGGCTTCATTCTCTCCCATGACTTCTGTTCCGTTCCTCCTGTGTTTTGTTCCCTTGTCCCACTGATAGACAAGATGGACAGATGGAATCACGTTCTTCCTGCCTTTGTTAGCATTTCCTTCTGCTCTCCCCAGCTCTCTGTGAGCATGCTCTCAGGCCAGCCCCTCCTGCTATCTGCCCATGTCCTTCCCTCCATCTCGGGGTTGACCTGAAATCCGAGCTCCCTGCAGCTGCTGCCAGCAGCCTCCAGGCTGTCTAGCTTCCTTAATGCCTCTGAAGGCTTCATTTGTGATTCGATAGCTGGGATTTCATTGCTGATCGTCTCCTAACCTTCCTGACTCATTTGCCCTGTTAGTTCTCAGTTCATGGGCTCATGACTTTTTCTCAGAGCTGTTTGAAATCTTCCCTCCTGAAGCTGGGTGCTCTTGCTGACAGCTGGCCTTACTTTCTCTGCCCCTCCCCTATCAACCAAAGACTTGCTATTGCACACTCAGCTCCCCACCCCTGGACAGAAATCATCCCCCAGTTATACCTGCCACCACCTTGAAGGTGAGATAGTCACAATGCAAGTTTAGAATTTACCCAACACTGTGCTTTTATCTGAATGCATTTTCAGTAGGTGTGCTGTGGGAGGAATTTCTTCTCTATCATCTTATCCTTGGGCCAGTCTGAGCACCACCCTAGACAGACCCCCATTCTGTGCAGCGGGTTGGAAAATCTCTCATCTATCCTCCTGTCCCCCTTCTATCTCCTCCATCCCTTCTCAAGAACTCTCCAGCTTGCAATCTCTTCAGGCTCATGGTCCCTACTCAAGACTTGGTGGCACACAGAGCTCCTCTTCCTTCTTTGCTAATAGGGCAGTTTCCTTCAGCAGGGGTGGGACTCTTACCTTTTCCTTGGCTCACATTTGGCTCCTGAGTCTAGGAGTGGCCTTGTCTCAGCCTGTCGTCTATGGAGCTGACACACATGGAGCTTAGGGAAGACATCCTGTGGGCGGTGGGGCTCTGTTTTGAGCCTAACTCTCAGTTTCTTCCTCTGGGGAACTTCATGCTGGTCCCCCTTTAGACATCTGAACCTTCTTGTAGTCCTGGGGATCAACCCTACACTGGAAACCCGACATCAGATGGGCCTCAGCAGCACCCAGTTGAAGCACTTGCCCTGCACACATCGAAGGGGATGAGTGGGAAAAACAATGGACAGGCCTGGTTAGTTACAGGTCTGCAGTCTCATTCTTTAGAGGTGCAGGGCACAGTTGACCTCACTCTGCTTCCCTCATCCTGAGCAGCTATAGCTGCTAATTGTAGTGGCTTCAGGATGAGGGTGATATTCCAAGGTGTCTGCCTTGACATCACCAGGTTTGGGAAGAGGCTGTGCTTTAGCTTCTTAACCCTGTGGGCCGTTCATCCACACCCTCACCTATCTGGATCTGTCACAGCTGGACAATCCTTTTCACCAACTTACAACCTATGACAGGGTTTGCCCCACTTCTGTCCAAAATGAGAAGCCAGCCCAGGCCCCTCCTCATTCCCTAATTCTTGGTCTCCGGGGATGCTGCCGCTCGTCCAGATCCTGCATATCTGACTGCACTTTACACATGTCTCCAGTGTGTGTCTCATGACAGGACAGGGACTTGGGCCACCACCTCCCTTGGGATACATCTGCTTCTCTGGCTCCTCCTTGCAGACTCACCTTTTGGGAACTGGCTGGGGACTGTCTTGGAGAGAAGGAAAGGTTCCTGTCATTCCTTGTCTCCTCCTGGTCCATCAGCTTCTCAGAGGTGGCTCATTGATAGGCATTTTCCATTAGCCCTGGTGCCTCTTCACCAAGCCCACTCTGCCCTCTTCCCCATGCACCTGGATTTCTGCTCATCTCTTCCCCTGGGAGAGGCAGAAGAGTATAATGGTTCTGAGCATGGACATTGGGTCAGAGAGATAGGGTTGGCATCCCGGCTCTGCCACTTACTGTCTGTGTTACTAAACTTCTCTGAGCCTCAGTTTCTTCGGCTGTGAAATGGGGATAATAGTAGGACCTGTGTGAGGAGGGCATTAGTCAATGACTGCATTGTAGCACCTCAATCAAAGTTGACTTATTAGCTTCCTCTCTCTTCTATGACTGTCTGTCTCCTCTCAGGAGGGGTGCTGTTCTCCTGGTCTTCTCCATTTCAGCTTATATGCCACAGGTGGTGAGTGCTGGTTGGGAGGGGATGAGTGGCTCCCTAGAGTCCCATGGGGTCATTGCCTTGAACGGACCCCCATTACTCCTGCTGCCCTGGATTGAACTGGTGCCCATGTGGCTGCTGGGTTCCTCAGACTCAGCTTCTGTTCTCAAATCAGGCTTGGGAGTGTATCTGAGCTTTGGGCTCGGGCCAGGTGTAATCCTCTCTAGGTGAGAAATCCAACTATAGTAATACTTTCCTCTACATCCTCATATCCTCCTAATCACTTAATCCCAGCTCAGGGGTTGGGTGTCTACAATGTCAGTAAGACAGCCCTGCTGGGCCTCACCAGGACACTGGCCCCCAAGAACATCTAGGTGAACTGCCTGTTTCTGAGACTAATCAAGACTAACTTCAGCCAAGTGGTGAGCACTGAGGCATATCCCCTGTTCCCTAGCTGGCTCAGTGGAAACACCTCCCAATGACTAAGGGATAAAGGGGATCAGCATTCTGACAGCTGAGGTCCTTACCCTCCTCTGACCTCAGCCACAACCCGGTCCATCAATACTTAGAAAGGCAAACCTGCCATGTGACTACCTCGGGGCCCTGCCATTTCCTTGTTTTCTCTGCACTGACTCTTGAATCTCTTCCATTTGCCCAGTTGCCTAAAAATGAGGCTTTCTGGAAAACTTCAATGGAAATCAGCCCTTGAAAAAGACGTGGGGGAAAAAAGTATCAGGGTAATGGAAAATTCTAGGGTATCCAGGGATGGCCACAGGTGAGGATAATCATAAACGGAGTGATGCCATTCAGCTTGAGGCTTCTCTGTCTTATGACCACCCTAGGGTTCTCAACAGTGTTTGGCTGTTGTGACCTCAAGAATAAAAAGTGGCACAAGTTCTATCTAGCCCCTGGCTCAGTTTTTGTTTGTTTGTTTGTTTGTCCCAGCCCACTATGGTGTTGGGTCCCTTGTCCCAGCACAGTGCAGCACTCACTTCTACATTAAAACCTTCAGCTCTCACTTGAAGGTCGAGGCTCATGGACAGGAGGGTAGATTGAGGGGCAGTGTCAGGGCAGAAGGTCCTGGGGTTGTGGTTGGAGCAGGAGGGGTGGTCACAGGATGGCCTGAAGCAGTGTAGCTGGGCTGAAGAGTCAAACATGGGGTTTCATGGAGGCGGAGTTCTGTGAGGACAAAAATGGGTGAATGCTCAAGGCTGTGTTTATTCACCACTGATTTCACCAGTGAAGATCCTGGGTCTGATTTTACCAAGAAGATAAACAGCCTTTCAATCTAAAGCAAATAGTACCGTTGGACAATTAAACACTGGGGTAAATATTAGTTGATTAACAGAAAGAGTGGGAATAGAATGGAAATGGAGGAAAGGAGTAAACAGAACTAAGCCTACAGGCCATTAATGTGCCCTCGTGTCTCCTTACCTGTAGGCTGGGAGCCTGTGTAGAGGCAGTGGGGGCACTGAAAGAGCTGTGCAGGGCAGCACTGAATTGTGTGCCCTGGGTAGCTGGACTCAAGTTTAGTTTCTGTCTTAAAGACCAAAAGATGCTGTTCCCTATGCAGGAAGGGTTCTTACAAGTCCCAGTGAGTAAAATGTTCCCTTTCCTGATCATTTTATCAGCAACCTTTGATGTTTTCTCATTTCTACCTGCTCCAGAGAAATAATGTGTCTACATGTATGCAACTTGTAAGAAGCAAGGCTGATTTTTTAATTCACATCTGTCTCTCAACCACCCTCCATGACAAAGTAATAACTGGGGCTCTATAGGCTCTGTTCTCTCTGGCAGGTCTGTCTTAGTTTGGTTTCTCTTCAGAGTAGAGCCCAAGACAAGAGCTTCTGGACATGAGATGTGAAGGAGCAGAAATGAGGGAGCGAGCAGGGAAGGCCAGTATAGGGGTGTGTAGGGAGGGTGCCAGTGCATGCAACTGGCCCCATTTAGGATTTCCCAAGTTGAGCATGGAATGCCTCTCAGGCATAAAGTGTCCCCCCAGGGGTGGCAGGTGGAGCATTTATCCCTGTGCTCTCATCTCTTATCCACCCAGAGTGCCCCTGGGGATGATCAACTCCCCCACACTTCCAATCAATGAGAAGATGCTGTCCGCAATGCAATGAGTCAAAGCTTACAGGGTCTCACTTCAGCCAGGTCAGAGATCAGGATGAAGGCAAGAGGGTGTGAGTCAGGGCACCAAAAGTGTCTACTTCAAGGTCTTTAGGAAGTAACAGTCCATGAACTCAAATATATTTATGAGACAAAACAGTAAACTCATTGCTCCTGTGAGGCCCCGGGAGAAACACAATCTCTCCTCTTCCCCAAATGACAATTAGTCCACTTCCCTTAAGGGACAGCCTTGAGAAATTTTCATTGGATGCTTTGAAGTCGCCAGATCTCAAACCTCTGGTTAATGGTCTGAGTGGTCCACATGGCTGTCCCACGGGGTTCCCAGGAGAAACCAGAGAATTGAAAGGGTGGGAAAGCAGGAAAGGAACAAACTAATCACACACAAAAGGAACTGGGGTCTTTCAAGAACTGAGTGTTCTACTTGTCAAAAAAACTGAATATTGTAAAGGCAATACTTAGTACCATAAAATGTACATATTAACTTTAAAACTCCCTTTACTTTTCTTTAACTAAAAATCAGGGCAATTTTAGAATGTGAGGACCTGAGAGGGGATGAATGCAGGGCCTCCTTTTGTCCCATTTCTGGTGACCCTAGTGGCACAATTGACAAAAGACACTGGTAGTAAGGATGAGGCCTTGGTGACCTGAAGCACTTCAGGTGTGGGCCTGAGATGTGAGACCTTGAGGGTTTAATGACTAGATATTCAGCAGTAACCTCCTCCAGAGCACAAGGCTTTTTTTGTTGTTAATCCTCAACCAAGGATATTTTTCCATTGATTTTTAGAGTGGAAGGGAGGGGGAGAGACAGAGAGAGGGAAACATGGATGTGAGAGAGACACATCTATTGGTTGCCTCCTGCACGAGCCCTGACTGTGGCCGGGGATCAAGCCTGCAACCAAGGTATGTGCCTTGACTATAATTGAATCGGTAACCCTTCAGTCCTCAGGCCGATGGTGTACGCACTGAGCCAAGCTGGCTAGGGCTATTTTTTTTTTAAGTAAGGGTTCAAATATACTATTTTTTTTCTTTTCTTTTAAAAAAATATTTTTAGGAGACCAAGATGGCGGCATAGGTAAACACCGGAGATTGCTGCCCCAAACAACCACTTCAAAAATACAACTAAAAGACGGCACGGACATCACCCAGAACCACAAGAAGGCTGGCTGAGGAGAGACTCTTCAACTAGAAGGAAAGACAACAGCATACCGAGGCTCAGAGGAGGCGCAGTGTGGAAAATATAAAGGTACCGAGGTGCGCGCACAAAGCGGGCTGGTGGCTGAGGGCGCGGTTGTCGTTTTCAATCAGGAGGGAGTCTCAGACTCTGAGCTCCAGATCCCGGAGAGTCTCTAGGGACTCAAACTCAACAGGAGAAGCGGGATTGTCTGGCATCAGTTGAAACGTGAGGGCAGCTTTCTCTCCGAGGTTTGCAGGGGTTGCCGGGGTTCTGAGAAGCAGAGCCTCTGGGAACAGGACTGAGAGCAGCCATAACTGCTCCCTCCGCCTGCCCTGTTGATCCCGCCCCCCGCCCAAGCCCTGCGCAGAGCCATTTGCCGGATCGCCTCAGGCAAAGGCTAGATTAGCACCTCTCCAGAGGACAGAAGTTTTCCCACAGCTGATTCTCACAGCCAGTCGGCCTGGTGGTCAAATCCCTCTAGTATTAACTACAACAATCAAGGCTCAACTAGAACAAGACTGCGCACAAAGACCACAAGGGGGTGCACCAAGAAAGCATAAAAAATGCGGAGACAAAAAAACATGACAGAAATGGAGGATATAGAGCTAAAAACGCAATTTTGAGGGCTTGCAATAATGTGCTAGAAGCTGCCAATAAACTTGATGAGAGCCTCACGAAATCTAATGAGACCCTCAATGCTGTGATAAAGAACCACTAGAAATTAGCATACACTGACTGGAAATAAA
>NW_005871454.1:869645-895258 GCF_000147115.1 Myotis lucifugus | reverse complement strand
TTAAAAGCAGCAAGAGAAAGAGACTCAATTACCTACAAGGGAATACCCATACGACTGTCAGCTGATTTCTCAACAGAAACTTTGCAGGCCAGAAGGGAGTGGCAAGAAATATTCAAAGTGATGAATACCAAGAACCTACAACCAAGATCACTTTATCCAGCAAAGCTATCATTCAGAATTGAAGGTCAGATAAAGAGCTTCACAGATAAGAAAAAGCTAAAGGAGTTCATCACCACTAAACCAGTATTATACGAAATGCTGAAAGGTATCCTTTAAGAAGAGGAAGAAGAAAAAGGTAAAGATACAAATTATGAACAACAAACATGCATCTATCAACAAGTGAATCTAAGAATCAAGTGAATAAATAATCTGATGTACAGAATGAACTGGTGATTATAATGAATCAGGGACATAGAAAGGGAATGGACTGACTAGTCTTGGGGGGGAAAGGGGAATGGGAGATGCGGGAGGAGACTGGACAAAAATCGTGCACCTATGGATGAGGACAGTGGGTGGGGAGTGAGGGCGGAGGGTGGGGCGGGAACTGGGAGGAGGGGAGTTATGGGGGGAAAAAAAAGAGGAACAAATGTAATCTGAACAATAAAGATTTAATAAAAAATATATATATATTTTTAGAGAGAGGGGGAAGGGATGGAGAGAGAGCGGAAAAAAACACACATCTATGTGAGAGTGAAGCATCTATTGGCTGCCTCCTGCATGCCCCCTGCTGGGAATCGAGCTACAACCCAGGCATGAGTCCTGAATCAACCAGCAACCTTTCAGTGCACAAGAGGATACCCAACCAACAGCCACAATGGCCAGGCACCCAAGGCATTTTGTGTCTTGAAAGTCCTGGGTCAGATTTTACCAAGAAGATGACTATTCTTCTATCTAAAGCAAATGATCCCCTTGGCCAATTAAACAGCCTACTGAGAGCACAGTTGGCCTGCATTGGAGAGTTTCTTTTAACAAGCAAAAGGAGGGAGTATGGGATGCCAAGCAGAAGGAAACATCACCCCCACTAGCCAACTTCAAAGCAGACCCCAACAGCACACATGAGATAGAGCCATTCCAAAATCTCTAACTCCTTTCTTCTCTTCCCCATCCTCCTAAAGTTTATCAGCTAACTCCATGCAAAACCTGTCAAGAATGCTCAGTGCCTCTCCTGTCTTGTTTCACTTGTTGAGGGTTAAGAATTGACTTAAGTGTGAGGAGCGGTGACCCTTCTTAGGATTTGTAGGATCCAAGCCCACTTGCTTGTCATGGATTCTAGGTTTTTCCTGCCAATTTTGCTAGTTTCTCTAGTGCACCTGCTCTCTAGCCTTTTCCACAAGTGGTTGAAACCTGCTCATTCCCTGCCTTGGGGGCAGCTGTTCCTATAATCTAGAAAAGATTATACAAAAGGCCTGGTTTATCCCACCTTTTCTCTCCTCCACCATTTTACAGATGAGGAAACTAAGGCCTGTGGAGGGGAAGAGACCTGACACAGTGGTGAGCTGGTAGGAAAAGTGGTCCAGAAATCAGGTTCCCTGATCCTCAGTCTCAACTTGTCACAAGAAAGCCCTGTGCCAGGTTCCCATGGGCCCATTACCTCCTGCACTGATAACCTCCTCAGAAGTTCTCTTTTCTAAGGCAGGAGTTTCTTCTTCTTTTTTTAAAATATATTTTTATTGACTTCAGAGAGGAAGGGAGAGGGAGAGAGAGAAAGAAACATCAATAATGAGGGAGAATTACTGACCGACTGCCTCCTACATGCCCCACACTGGGTATTGAGCCCACAACCGTGCATGTGCCATGACCTGGAATCCAACTGTAACCCCCTGGTTCATAGGTCGACACTCAGCCACGTTGACTGGGCAGGAGCTTCTGGGTTTAAATAGGGAATGCTGTGGACTGAAAGTATGACCCCCCCGCCACCCTCAAATTCAAATCCTAATCTCCAATGTGATGGTATTTGGAGATGGGGCATTTGGGAAGTATTTGGGTTAGATGAGCTCATAGGATGGGTCCTACATGACTGAATTAGTTCTCTTATAAAAGAGATGAGATTTCTCTTGCTCTCTGCCACATGGGGACACAGAGAGAAAATGGCCACCTGCAAACCAGGAGGAGTGCCCTTACCAGAACCTGACCATGTTGGCACTCTGTGTAGGACTTCAAGGCTCCAGACTGTGAGAAATAAATTTCTGTAGTTAAGCCACCCAGTCTATTGTACTTTTGTTATAACAGCCCAACCTGACTAAGACTACGGAGCTGTCATTAATCTCTGCCCTAATGATTTCTCTGTGGTGTTGATGGGTCAGAGAGCCTGGCCACCTATCCCAGACATCCATTGGCCCATTCCTAGGGCCCTGACCCAATGGAGTTTAGAATTGTATTCTATTAAAGGACTCTGGTATCTCACAAAAAGTTGCTGAAGTGATCCATACTTAGTGTTGAATCCATATTTTTTTTTTTAAAAAAACTAGCTCAATCTCTGTATTTCTCAAGCAGTATGGTAAAAGTAACTAATTGAATGAATATCTGTGCTCCTTAGTTGGAAAGATACTGGAAAAGAGAAAAGCTGCCCCTGGCAACCAGAAGCTAACCAGGCACTGTTAGCCAGGCCTTGCTGCTGATAGGACCTGACCTGGCCTCACAGCTAGGAGAAGCTATTTAGTTTACCATAGACAGTTTTGGGAAATACTAACATTAGACAAAGCTCACTCTGTTCATTTGATGGCTAAAGACAAAAACAAGATCACTCCGGGTGGAATGGAGGGAGGTAGAAGAGGATAAAGGCGGGATAAATGGTGCTGGAAGGAGACTTGACTAGGGGTGGTGAACATATAATATAATATGCAGATGATGTTTTATAGAATTGTAAACCTGAAACCTAAACAATTTTATTAACCAATGTCACCCCAATAAATCAATTTAAAAAAATCACTCTCTGATCATGTCTGAAAACAAACAAAAGAAAATTTTTGTTCAAATTACAAAAATGACGGAATATCCACCCTCCATCCTGAATAACAAGAGTGATAGCTGCTGCTTTGTCAATGCCACCCTTAGCTTTGCTCCTTTCCTCTCTCCTTCTAGACAAAAATTAAGATACTTATGATTGGGATTCTAATCATATAATTATCCCAGTACCCAATCCAGAGCAAAGCCTTGCTTCCTGAATCCACCTCAAAATCACCTAACACAAGGCCAAACCTCTAAGTCCTTTCTAATAGTCTCTGACTGAGGCACCCACCCTTCCCCAGGGTGTGTGTTCTCCCTCATTGCTAGGAGTCAAAAGACTCAGTTTTATTGATTACAGTTGTGTTCCTGGTGATCTTTAGTCCAAGGGTATTGACAGCACTTATATTTATTTAAAAAATATTTTAAACTAACACAGTAACAAATTGAAGTACAGTTGACCCTTAAACAATGACAGGGTTAAGGATGCCAATAATCTACACAGTTAAATTTTTGTTTATAATTTTTGACTCCTCCAAAACTTAACTACTAATAGCCTACTGTTGCTTGGAAGCCTTACCGGTAACATAAACAGTACATTTTTAATGTTATTTGTATTATAGACTGTATTCTTAAAGTAAGTTAAAGAAAAGAAAATGTTAAGATTACTTGTAAGGATGAGAATATATATATATATTAACTGTGCTTATTGAAAAAAATCCCCGTATAAGTGGACCTGCACAGTTGAAACCCATTGTTCAAGGGTCAACTGTACTTCAAAAGGGTGAAAAATAAAAGGTAAAGCTCCCTTCCACACTTGAGCCCTAGAATCTGGTTCCCTTCCCCAGAGGCAATCGCTGTTCAAAAAGACAGTCTATGCACATACAAGCAGATATGCATATTCACTGATTAAGGTGCTGATCTCATTGATCATTATCATCATTGTTTGTCCTTCCTTTCATTCATCTGTCCACCCACTATTGATTGTACCTGGGATTCCACAGTGCTATGAACTTTCTCAGGCAGTGACATTATGAAGGAGCCTCAGGACAGTGTGTGGACCATTTCTCATTAAGTAAAGGCAGGAAGAAAGGGTTTGGTGGCTGCTGGTGTTTTAAGCAGTTCCAGCCCTGTGGAAGGAGAAAGTGTGCTAGGGTGAGGGACTGCGCCATGGAAGGGTTACAGAATGTTACAGAATGTGCTGGGAGGGGGGACTGACGTATGGAGAAGGAGAAGGAGTTACAGGGCCCTGTTTTCATTGTCTTCCCTCCACACCCACCGACGGGAGGGGCTTTGTCGTCCTTCAACCCCTTCAGTCCGTCCCATACTAGACAGGGACAGCGTATGGAGGGAGAGGGGGTGGGGGAGGGGAACTGCAGGACCCTGCAACATCCGCCAGTCCTGAAGTTCCTATGTTGCCACTACGGCTGGCAGGCCCTCTAGATCTGGGGCCAAACAAGCAGCCTTCTGGGGAAGCAAGGCAGATCGAGACGCTATTTCCCAGCTCCAGACCAGATTGGGGAGTGAATGAACAAAGAAGGGGAGCTGGATGCCTGAGCTGCCTGCAGTGGCCCTAATAAAAAAAAAAAAAAGAAGCAGCAGCAGCGAGAAAGTACTTGGGCTTTTGGCTTGCAGGCTACAGCAGTTAAGCCGTAAGCCAGTGATTGTTACTAGCCTTCCTACAGCCCCAGGAATAGAGCAGCAAGCCTGGGATCTATGAAAGCTGAAGATAGAGTTAGTAAAAGTTCCCTGTTTGCAAATGTACTGAAAGGGTTTAGTACCTGTTGCTGCTGGAAGAGGAGGGGCTGATATCCCCTTCCAGTACACTCCCTTCAAAGAGGCCTGGTCGCTGTTCTGCCATAAAGGGGACTGGTGGGAAGACAAGGAAAACAGGGCCCTGTAACTAGTAAACAGAGTTAAGAAAAGGGCACTCTCCCTGGACCTGGGAGCCATCAGGACTTTGAAATTCTCCAAGAGAGGAGAAGTCTGACTCAGAGACTAGCCAAAACCTCGTTGGGTTAGGAGGACCGGAGGCTGCATATTGAACTTATAGACTGCAATTTGCTAGGCAGAGGTCCAAGCCCAGTTGTATAGGGATTAAGCTACCTATGTACAGCAAAACAACTTTCTCCTGTGCCAGAATACATTTTAAGGAAATTGGACAAACTGTATTTGTGGCTAGAAAGAAGAACTGGCCTATGTGTAAACTGTCCTGGAAAAAGGCTATGTGGAATGAACCCAAAAAGTAAAAGGTGTCTAGCTGCCGAGAGGGCAGTTGCCCAGGTGGGCAAAGAAGAATACCCAATAAATTTTGGTCTCTATTGAGAGACAGTTGACAGTTAGCAACCTGTATACTGTCTTACAGGCCTGTGTGACCATGCCCATGTCAGGGGTGGCATAAAACCTCAATGTAGGAAACTGGGGAAGGCCTGTCTAGAACAGAGGGGGTTAATAAAATGGTGAACACTAGCCCTCTGTTACAGGAATTGCAGACCCTGTGAGGTCCTGTGACATATAAGACCCTGTAGGGAAATAAAGCTCCTTTAGTCCGTTCTGAAAGAACAAATAAAAGACAGATTGAAGGCTGTGTTTCCCTCCAGGCAACCCAACTGGAACCCCTATAGTGACAGGGGAAAGGAGGCTCTCGAGCGGTATCGCCAGACTCTATTAGGGGGCATCCGAGCTGCTGCTTGGAGACCCACAAACCTCTCTAAGGTGACAGAGACAGTCCAGGGGCCTAACCCTGATGCCCTGGAAAGTCGGAGGGCTGTCAATGTTGCATTTGTTTCCCAGTCGGCCCCAAATATTAGGAAAAAATGACAAAAGTTAGAAGGCTTTGAGGGGAAATCAATCTCTAAGTTGGTTGAGGTGGCCCAGAAGATTTTTGACAATCAGGAGGACCCGACAGCAAATTTAAACACCTGAATGGCCAAGGTCCTCCTGGCCCTAAATGAGGAAAATGGCCCAAGGGGCCGGAGAGACAACAAGGGCAAAGAAAAGCCTCGAGGAAGAAAAGGAGTCCAACCCAGGCTTGGAAAAAATCAATGTGCATTTTGCAGAAAGAAAGGACATTGGAAAAGGGAGTGCCCTGAACGTACGGGGGAACCATCTCCCTCCCATGCTGGTGGAGGAGGTGGATTGGGGTTGTTGGGGCTTAGCTGGCCCCCAGGAGCCCAGAATAACCCTGACAGTGGGGGGGCCAAAAGGTGGACTTCCTTGTGGAACTCATAGCACTCACTCAGGCCCTCTGGTAGGGAAAGGGAAAAAGAGTAAACATTTCAGCTTCCTGAAAACAGCTGCCTTGAACCCTGCCACACTCCTCCCTGACGAGAAGGCAGAGGCCCCTTTGCCTGACTGCGAGGAGACACTGACTACCCTCACTTCCCTCCGTGAGGACCTTGTGGACCAGCCCTGCAGAATCCGGATGAGTCCCTCTACACGGACGACGGGAGCAGCTTCGTAGAGAAAGGTACCCAGTAGTGGGGGGCACATGAGAAGGAGCCAGGGGAGATCTAAGAAGCCCTGGTAAGCGCCCCGGCACTGGCCCTGCCAGACCTACCCAGGGACTACAGGGATATATCTCCTCACACTGCCCTTACAGGAGGACACAGGAGCCACCTTAAAGAAGTCTCCTGACCTCAGGAGGAAAGGAAAAAGCTCCTGAGATACTTAACCACCTGGCAGCCATATAGGGGCCAAGGAATTGACTAAAAGACCAGTAGGGCCACTAGAAGTTCTTGTAGCCCTGCCAGCAGGAAGGCTCCCAGAGAAGCCTCCTCATCTGCCAGAGAAGCAGAGGCTAGCTGAGAAACTAAGGGCCCAGGAAGGAGAGGCTGGATGGCTAATTCTGCCAGATGGGAGACCTATAATGCCAGAAGCCCTGGGGCAGACCATCGCTTCCCAGACCCACCAGAGCACCCACCTGGGGGAATGAAGCTATCAGAACTACTGGGAAGAGAATTTTACATCCCAGGGCTCCAGAAAATATCTCAAGAGTTGGCTAGAAGGTGCCAAGTGTGTGCCCGGGTGAATCAAGGGCCCCCTGTTGTGGCCACGCCGGGACAGCGATTCTGAAGTCAGAACCCCGGAGAACACTGGGAAGTGGACTTCACCGAGATACCAGGAGGACAAGGAGGGTATAAATACTTGCTGGTTTTCATTGATACCTTCTCTGGTTGGCCTGAGGCATACCCAACCAAGGCAGAGACAGCACAGGTAGTAGTTAGAAAACTCCTCACTGAAATTGTCCCCGGTTTAGCCTGCCACTATACATGGGGTCCGACGATGGCCTGGCGTTTATCGCCAAAGTTACAATCCATAGTTAAGGCCCTAAGAGTTACTTGAAAATTGCATTGTGTTTGTAGACCACAGAGTTCTGGACAGGTAGAGAGGATAAATTGGATCTTAAAGGAAACATTAACTAGGTTAAAATTAGAGACTGGCGAAAACTGGGTAAGTCTCCTTCCTTTTGCTCTCCTCAGAGCTAGGTACACCCCATACATCCAAGGGCTAACTCCTTTTTGAGATAATGTTTGGGCAACCGCTGTCATTGGTGTCCAGGTTGGGGGAGGAAGAAATTGCCCAGCTGTCTACCCAAAGTTTGCTTAAGTCCTTACAGGCTTTGCAGAGCAGCGCCACGTCAGCACGACGGGTGGTGAGGGCTGTATGAGAGGAGGACGTGCTGAGATCCAGTCCAACACAGCCTGCCTTCTCTCTGGGTGATCTCGTCTGGGTGAAGCGCCACGACCCTGGCAGCCTGGAACCTAGATGGGATGGACCCTACCAGGTGGTGCTGAGCACTCCAACCACCATCAAAGTCGCAGGAAAGAGGCACTAGAAATTGTAACCCCGTCCTCCTCATGCCTCTCGCCTGTTGGACTGACCAATGGGAAGGAGAAAGACATGGAAACTAAGACTCTATGTCAGTGGCCGAGACCCTGGCCAATTCTTCACCATCAAATGCCAGACTCTTCCCCGGTGGCTTGATCCCTGCATTGCCAAATGCTTCCTCAATTTCATATCGTAGAGGAAGGCACTGAATCAAAGATTTGATTCGGGCATAAGACCAGTAGGGAATGTGCTAGGGTGAGGGACTGCGCCATGGAAGGGTTACAGAATGTTACAGAATGTGCTGGGAGGGGGGACTGACGTATGGAGAAGGATTGTGTTGCCAGGATATGAGGATTGTGTATGTGCTGGGAGGAGGGACTGACGTATGGAGGGGGATTGCAGGGTTAAGAACCATGGAAGAAAAATTGCTAGATTGTCTTAGACCAGTCAGGTGTGACTCTGTTTACCCCCCCCCCCCTTTGTGCTTATGAACTTTCTGTGAGCTTCTAAGGTAACACTGTTTTTGCTATAAAAATCATAATGCACACTTGCTCTTTGCCACATGCCGCGAGGCTTCCCAGAGGGGGAAGGTACGGGCTGTGGTCAGCTGGCCAGCTTAATAAACGGCTTTCAAATTTAAATTCTGAGTCGGTGGTCTATCTCGTTGAGCCAACCCATAACAAAAGCTGGAATTCTGTGCTTTCTCAGTGGATCCAAGTGGAGCTGAGCCCTGTTGCCCACATCAGGGACCTCTGCGTCTGTCTGCCCACCCCCTCACTCCTGTGTCCCAAGATTATATACCAAAGGATTTACCTGCCTTAGGCTCTGCTTGTGGAGGAACTTAAGTGAAGACAGTTACACAGTGAAATAAGTGGCAAGGCCGGGACTTGAACTGAGGTGTATCTGATGAAGACCTTGATGATGATTGGTTTTTAGGAATGAGAAGTCCCAGGAGAAACCCAGGGACTCTAAGAGGTGAGAAGAAGGAGGCAGGTTTGGGTGCTGGTGCCCACTGCAGTGGCTCTATTACCTATGGTGGCGGGCACAGGCTGGATTCTAGGGCTGCTACGAAGGAGGCAGTGACGTTGGCAGTGAAGGTAAAGACCCCTATGGTGACGCCACACTAGCATTAGTTTATCTGGATTTTATAAGAAACCACATTCCTTGGCTTTAGAAACAGAAGCTAAAACAAAGCAAACTCCCTTTATCATTTAATGGAGTCAGCACATGTATACAAACGCTTTGGAGAGAAGATCCACATAGCTTCTCTCTCTCTCTCTCTCTCTCTCTCTCTCTCTCTCTCTCTCTCTCAAGAGTTAAATCCAAACTATTCTTGTACCACTCTCCCTTGAACTGGTACCAGGAATTCCACATGGGAACTCCTTCCTTACATTTAATTTTTGATCTCCCTTAGAAAATGCACTTTAATCTGCTATTAGTCACATTCAGGTGAACGGGTTTCTGATCCTTGTGTGAAAACAAGTATTGATGGGAGGGAAGGGGGCTGCGGAACAACTGAGGTAGGTGGGGCAATGGCTGCTGCCTGGGAGGCAGAGGCAGAAAGGGCCATCTCTCTTAACCTAGCTCAGCCTGATTCCAGGTGTACAAGTATTGGCTTAGAAAGGGACTGGGAGTTTCAAAGAACACTAAGTGGCCTCCCTGGGACAGTACTGTGAGCTTGAACTGTACAAAAGCCAAGACTCATGGTATGAAAGGCAGAAGGGAAAGACATACTCAGGGCAGAGAAATGTCTCCCAAAGACTGCAGTGGATCAGTAGCGATGTTTGTTTTTTTCTCAAAGGTCCTGTGATAACACACTAGTATTTGGGGGGAGGCATTGTTTTCAGTTGTGTCAGCTCACACCTTAGCAGGGAAGAGTGGACTCAAGGTCCTGTTAGATGGGAGAGAGACTGGGGGACAGCAGGGAGGGACCAGGAGGAACAGGTTGGGCGGGGGCGCTGGCTGTGGAGCACGAATGGCCAGTGTTCCACACTCTCCTGACTGCAGTGTGTTTGAGTGCAGCCAGGAGTCTAGAGTTGGCACACTCTACAGCTGGAGGGTAGACAGGGATGATGGTACCACCGTTAGACATCTGGGCTTCCCAGTTTGGTGCAATAGCTCAGGAACTGCATCTCTATGAGGGGAATCTTTCCTGATCCCCCAAGAGGAACTCATTTCCCAGGAGTGTTCCAGTGAGTTAATTTACAAGGCCAATGTCCTTTCTCCACAGATTCTTTTTATTGCCATGGAAACAGTCTGCTGCTCTGTCCAATGAAGAGTCTGAGCAGCAAGCACCATGACAACCTGTGGGGGTTGGAAGGACAGCTCCAAAGCACCTCAGAGACCAAAGCAAGGACAGGGGCCTAGGGACGTTGTCATGAGCGCAGTTGATGAAAGGGGGATGGCTTGATTCTTCACTGCCTCTCTGTGAGCAGCTCGGGAGGGATGGGTGAGCAGGGGCGGGTGGCCATGGTGAAGCACAGGGGGTGGAAAGAGGTACAGTTGGGGACATGCAGATTCAGCCCTGCAGGAGGGGTTAGGCATTTCTAACATTGGCATCTAGGCCAACAACACATGTAGTCCTGCTCAGGGCATTAAAAAAAAGGATAGCAGATGTGTCTGAGATGTTCTTGGCAAGTGGGAACTCACATAGTCTAGTCCAGAGCCTTGCTCATCAAAGGGTGGTCTGATGACCTGCAATTGGGCATGACCTGGGAGCTTGCTGGAGATGCAGAATCCAAGAGCCCACCAGAGCTGCTGAGTGCAAATCTGCATTTAACAAGATCCCAAGTGATTTGTGTACCTGTTAGTGTTTGATCAGTGCCATTCCAGTGTACCCCAGGTGCTGGGCGGGGAGCCCATTAGAGTTGTGGTCTGGATTAAGAGCTGTTTATGGGTGACAAACCTGCAAGAGGTGAACTGTGAGGCAAATCTGGAGTGTGAAATGGGCAGACGCATGTTGGAGAGACTGGACTTGTGGTATGTGAGACCCACGGAGGAAGGTTTCCAGAGTGGAGGGAGAAATGAACCGCATCCAGCATGGCCAGTGGTGAACCTGAGGAGGGGCAGTGAAGGATTAAAGAAAACAGACAAGAGAATATAGTTGGGGCCAGGTGGATCACTGCACCTGGATGAGGACACAGTGACCCCGCCTGTAAGCTGAATCTTTATTTTATAGTCAGATCACAGAAAGCAAAACAAGGAAGTGGTCAAGATATTTACAATATTCTTGTGAGTTTCAAATCTGCTTCTTTCCTGTTATTGCAATTCTCTGAACTCTATCAAGCTTTGTTTTGGCAGCACTTGCTGTACCTCCCGCAGCCCACATTCCTCAGCTACCTAGGACTACAGGTTGGACTATAAGGTCAAGCTTATATACAACCATAGCCTTTGGCTATAATTGTGCTGGGAGCGCTTTGCCCTCCAAGCTGGGACTTGTATGTGGCTTTGCCACAAGAGGACCGTGCCCTCTCGTAGTCCAAGGCTTGATCCTGTCCAAACGCTGTAGCCGCTCTCCACAGAAAGGGAGAAGGAATTGATTAGAAATGTTAGAGGTTTGAAAGAAGGCTCAGATTTGAAGCAGCAACACCTAGTGAGTGAAGATCTGGACTGCAGGGGGCCCACCTACCAACCAGGCATCTTGTAGGGGCAGAAATTTGATGCTTCCATGGAGGTGAGAAATAAATATTCCACTCACCACTGCTCCAGGACGGCCTCAGACCAGAGGTGTTACTTTCTTCTGAGTCATCAGCTCCCCATGTTCCCAGCCTCGCTGGGGCAGGAAAGAGCTTTCTGGGCACCCTTTACTCCATCGTTCACCACACATCCTCTGTCATTTCCTCCTTGAGCTCTGGAGCACTGTAGGGGCGTGGATTTTCTGGTGTGTGTGGTAGAGGTCAACCCCTTATGGGTAGCACCCTGGGGGGCCAGTGAGCAGGTGTGGAACAAGGTGATCCTGGGGTAGGATCTTACACATCCTGCGTGGTTCTCTGTCCACCAGTTTCGCGCGTGCACGAACACACACACACACACACACACACACACACACACACACAGAACCTAAACTCCCACATACCTCTGGTCAATATTGATTCTGGTGGGTGGGGGATGGGGCTTACCTGGGTCAAACTGCCCATCAAGCTCAACAGGCACTGACCACAGGCCCAGCCTATGTCAGGCATCAGCAGCCTCTGCTATGTTGTCTTTCCTTGTGCCAGTCACTGGTACAAAGTCCTGAGATGCCAGAAAACACCTCCCAGTCTGTCCATAGAGAAGGGTTCTAAGGCTGTCGCAGTCTGGACTTACTGGCACCCACTCTGATTCCCACAGCCTGGCTGTCCCATGGAGCTCCCTCTGGGCTGTCCCAGGGACACCTCACCTTCCACAAACAGCTGAGAAAAGGGACCCCCATGCAGGCCCACTGTCCCAGCCAGACTCCACCTGCAGTAGAGGGGCTCCTGCTGCCCCTGCTGTCCTGAGGGGCCCCCTTGAGAGGGATCAGCTCAATCCTGGCCCTCGCCCTCTCCTGACCCTGAACATCCCCGCTCTCTCCTTGCAGATCCTGCCCCACTTCCTTTTCCTAGTTCTCACATTCCCTGGCTTTCCTGACCCAATTCCCAATTCCCCCTCCTCACCCTCAGTCACACTTAGGTTTTTCCAGTAAAAAAAAAAAAATCCTGGTTGTGATTTTCTGACATACTAAATGCTGCCTGTGGGTTCCCCTTTTCTCACCTGCACCTCCCATAAGGCAGTCACTAAGAAACAGGACATCCTGATCTCCTGCCCTACTGTTTCCCCAGCCTCCCCCTTGTCCCCCCTCCCCCAAGGTAATGTTGACAGGTGAGAAGTTGTGTGGGAGGGTCTCCTGGGAAGAACAGAAACCTCAGAATCCTACACATGCCCTCAGATTCCTTCTCCCAGAGAACTCTGTCCCCCGCTCATAGCAGAGGAGGACTGAGTCCCAGTCACCCAGCACAGTCATGAGGCTTGGCTCCTGCTCTGGCCACAGGTCTCCAAGTGAGCAGTGAGAATGGGCACTAGCCAGACTGCATCTCTGCCTCTCCTCTGGCTCTATCTTTGCTTTGATTGCGGGTCCTGGACGTCAGTGTGAAGGCCCCAGCCCTGCTGTGGAGTCAGCTGCTGCCCTACGTGGCGAACAGGGGATGAGGGCATGAGAGGGGCTAGTGGGCATTGGGGTCTTTCTCCATGTGTTGGTCTTTTCTACCCCTCAGACCGTGGGCACAGGCTCAGGAAGTGAAGGATGCTGGGAAAGATGGGAGGCATGTCCTTTGGGAAATATTCTCCATTTCCAGACCTACCATCTTTCCCATGGGATGTGACATTGTGATGAAGGGAAACATTTGCTGGGCAGGAGTGAGAAGGACCTTTCACTGGCCCTCGTTTCTTTGATCTCAGAGAATGCAAGGACCTTGACCCTTTTGAGGCAGCTGCAGGGAATAAGGGCCCAGAATGTCGTAATCCAGAGTCCCATCTCTGGCTCCCTAACTTTTGCCCTTATCTGTGGGCCATCTCACCTGTTTCCCTTCTGGTCAGAGGCACTGTGGCACTTGCTCTTCCTCACCTTCCCCTGCAGAACCTGGCTCTTCTGTGTCCTGGGCCACCCAGGGGCACTGCTCTGATCTTACAGAGATCTCTACGACACATGAGCATTGCCTGGCTCTGCTCGCCAGAGCACTGCCTCTCAGCCCTGGGTCCTTGCCCAAGGAACACTGCCCTGACTGTGCTTATGGGGCAGCAGTGACCCCAGCAGTGACCCTAGTGTTCATTGATTTAGAGGTCTAGCTTCTACCCCATGTTCCCGAAACCTTCCAACCTTCTCATGAATCTTGAGCTGGTTTCTCTCAGCAGGAAAGTACCATGTCCTGGCTCATGTGGTCTGTTGAAATCACCTTTCATCTTGTCCATCTGCCTTTCTCCTGACAGTGGAAGCACCGAGGTTCTGGTCTCATCTATGGTGGCCTATGAGCATCAACCCTCTGGACAGGTGTGGGTGAAGGGCAGCTGAGTCTGATTTCTCATGTGGGGTGTGGGAGCACTGGCTGTTGATCATAGATATGGAACTAAAATGTGTAACACCAGAGAACAACCCAAAGCAGCGGTTCTCAACCTGTGGGTCGCGACCCCTTTGGCGGTCGAATGACCCTTTCACAGGGGTCGCCTAAGACCATCCTGCATATCAGATATTTACATCAAGATTCATAACAGTAGCAACATTACAGTTATGAAGTAGCAACAAAAATAATTTTATGGTTGGGTCACAACATGAGGAACTGTATTTAAAGGGCCAGAAGGTTGAGAACCACTGACCCAAAGGCTACAGATCTGGTATTAGCATCTCATTTTGCTACAACATCTCTGAAACCCAAGGATGTAAAGCCATTTGCCCAGAGTAAGCACAGCCGGTCTGGGGTAAAGCACATTCTGAGTCCTGAGTTTTCCTAATTCCAGTTTCTTGTCTGTTTGAAAGCTCAGTGCAGCCTTCTCTGTGTCAAGCTTGGACACACAGAAGCCTAGAGAAGCCTCTCCATCTCAGAACTTCACTCCTTGAAAATTATTGTGGGGCGTTGAGGGGTGGGAGAAGGAATTTTAGTTTAGGCCTAACGTCAGGCCTGTCTTAGTCTGAGATCCAGAGTCACAGCGCTGGCCATCCAGGAACATTCCCTCCTTCCCATCCTAACCCACTTTGCTTTTCAGAAGCGAGGAGTCTACAACACAAGCAAAACAGCCCCATTCGGCTTCTCTACATCTCTGGCTATGGAGCTGGCCCCAAAACGCATTCGAGTGAATTGCCTGGTGCCAGTAATAATTGACTGACTTTATGCAAGTGGTGAGGATCACAAACAGCTCCTACTCCCCAGCTCTGCCCCATTTTCCCCACTGGTCCCTTCCCTGGCCAAGCTCCCAAAGCCCACAGAGACCTGCATATTCGGGTTAGAGCCGCAGCCCAGGTTCATCACTCAGAGGCTCTGCACTGCAGCCTTTGGCACCAGCAGCCTAATTTACCTGCAGAAGAATGGGGTCTCTATTCCTGGTGGGGAGCAGACTAGAGTTCTGCCCTACCCCTCTGCTTTCATCCCCACCAACGATCCTTCTGCAAAGCTAACATTGACTCTGAAATCTTCCCAGGAGAAATCATTGCTGAGCTTGCTACCTGGTTTAATGAAGTCTATAGATTTTAGCTGTAGGTGAGGTTGGGGGCTTTAATGGTCTATGTCTAGTTTGAAGGAAATTTCAATATCCAGAAGAGACAAAGCCCATATCTTCTCTTCATCCACTGGCTGTTCCCCTCGCTAAAGTCTGAGGACAGCACAGTCCTGGAGCTGGGGGCTGGAGACAGGAGCGGTCCTGCTGAGCCCACCATGACCTTCCCTGGAGCCTGATTGGACTAGAATCCTGTAAGATATTGGTCTATAGAGTCAATGTTGGGCCCCCTCTGCGCCAGCATAATCAGGAGTCAGAGCTCAGCATTACAAGGGCTGTGACCTCAGCTCTGCTACCTTCCCTTCAGGTTTGGGGAGCCCAAGGAATGTGAGGGATCATGACCTTC
Organism: Myotis lucifugus; assembly: GCF_000147115.1. Classification (NCBI taxonomy): domain Eukaryota; kingdom Metazoa; phylum Chordata; class Mammalia; order Chiroptera; family Vespertilionidae; genus Myotis; species Myotis lucifugus. Next base: position 879,918 of record NW_005871454.1, on the reverse strand, counting down.
CTGTGTTCCTCAGATGCCAGCTACATCACCAGGGAGAACATTGTGGTGGCCCACTTCTCCCTCAGCTGTGAAGCAGGCAGGGTAAGAAAGTGAGGCCATGGTCCATGGTGTGAAACTGGGAGCTTGGTGGGGAAACATGGAGGTGGGGAGCCTGAGGGTTCAGGGCCATATAGGAAAACTTGCTTGGGAAATGAGAAGGAAAGCAAGATGTTTGAAACTTTTCATATGGAAATACACATATCTGGAAACTTCTAATCTGGATTCACCCCTATTTGGCTAGTGAATATGGGCTGTTCCCTTGACCTAGAAGCCTTATCCCTGGATTAGTCTCTTCCTTTATCACTGTCTCCCATCCTCAAGACTTTTACCTTTCCTTCCCTTCCTTCAGTCCTTTGTCATGAAATTGGAAATTAGGCTGCTTTCCATCTGTTCCTCTAGATGAACTCTCCCTACCCTTCTCTACTCTGTGTTCTGGGAGGCTGAGCTGTGGAGAATGCTTCAACAGGTTTCCTTGACATCTGGCTTCTAGTTCGGTTTGGTCAGTAGGAGGGACTAGGGAGATTGAATGGGAGAAGAGTGAGGTCAGGAAATGTATTTCTTTTTTTTTTTTAATATATTTTATTGGTTTTTTACAGAGAGGAAGGGAGAGAGATAGAGAGTCAGAAACATCGATCAGCTGCCTCCTGCACATCTCCCACTGGGAATGTGCTCGCAACTCAGGTACATGCCCTTGACCGGAATTGAACCCGGGACCCTTCAGTCCGCAGGCCGACGCTCTATCCACTGAGCCAAACCGGTTTCGGCAGGAAATGTATTTCTTAAGTTTCCTTCCTGTCTGTTTGCCACATAGGGTTGTTCTCACCACCAAAGCCAACATAGCTCTATTCAGGCAACACCTTCCAGATAGCTCGGTTTCTGTAAGTCTTCTCTCTTGTGCCTTCAGGCCTAGGAGTGGTAATGGCTCCTTACTGTTGCTGGCCCAGTAAGAAGCGCTACACCATATCTTGTTGCATGTTCTAAACTATGTCCACTCTTTTGTAAATTAAATTTTAATTAAAACCTCCCTGGTTATCCCTTTGAGAATATGCACATTATCATATCTTTTCTTTTACAGGCTATTTAGCTTGCATATGATAAAACACCCATTTCAAGCAAACTTTTCTTTGAGTGTTAATACATTTTTACATACTTAACCACTACCACTATTAAAATATAGAACATTTCCATTGCCTCCAAAAGTCTCCCAGGGCTCCAGCCAAGGCAACTATTAAGATGTGTTCTGTCACTTTGGATGTGTTTATTTTCTAGAGTTTTATATAAATAGAATTATACAAAGAAAAGAAAAAATAAATAGAATTATATAGTATATGTAATCTTTATGTATGGCTTCTTTTGCTCAGTGTAAAGCTTTTGAGATTTGTCTTTGGTGTTGATATCCACAGTTGATTCCATTTATTGTTAAATAGTATTTCATTGTATGAATAAAGCACAACAGACTAATATTCCATTGATGGATGGTATCACAGTTTGTCCATTCACCTACTGAAGAGCATCTTGGTTACTTCCAAGTTTTGGCAATTTTTAATAAAGCTGCTATAAACATCTGTGTATTCTTTCTTCTCCTTATGGGACTCTAGTTACATGTATGTTATAACATTTCATGTTATCCCACAGGTCACTGAAGCTCTGTTAACTTTTTCCAGGCTTTTTTCTTGCTGTGCTTCATTTTCTTGTTGTTGCTATGTCTTCAAGTTTACTGGTCTTTCCTTTTTCAGTACCTAACTTGCTATCAATATTTACATTTAAGATTTTGTATTTTTTAATCTCTAGAAGTTTTAAGCCATATATAACTTTAAGGAGGGCTGGGAAATATATACTGTGTGCCCAGGAAGAAAAGGAAAATGGATTTTGGTAAAGCTATGAATCTCTGCCACCATGGTCCAGCCTGAATTCTTCCATCTCTCAAGTCTTCCATAGCCTGGTCTCTGCTTCCCTCTCCTAACACATTCTCCTTCATTCACCAAGCTCTAGTCACAATGGCTGTCTTATAGTTCTCAAACAGCATATTTTCACATGCTTTTCCCTTTGCTCAGAACAGTCTCCTTAGCACACCTGTTTTCTGTTTTGTTTTGTTTTTGTTTGTTTTTTAGGTCTCAGATCAAATAGAACCTCCTCTGACCCTTGATCACCCTAACTAATATTGCTCCCACTCCAATCACTTTCTATGACATTATCTTTTTTTGTGTTTTTCCCCCCATGAACACTGAAGCTGTAAGAGGAGTTCAACAAATACTTATTGAATGAATTAACTGCCATTTTCCATTCTGGCTCAGTGTTTCTTCTGTTCATGTTTCCTACTGAGGAGACTTTATACCAGGCTCATCAATCGAATAGAGGTCATTTTAGGGAATATCACAAATAGATGAAATACTCAGTTCTGGATTGGAGATTTTTCTTTCTCTGATGCTCCACTGTCCCCTTGACTTCATTCATTCATGTATGCATGCATTCATTCATCATTTAACAAATATTCTGCACTTCCATTATGTGGCTGGCATTTTCTATGTAGAACTGAGAATAGAGTGGTAAATGACAAATATATGTTCTCTAGGTGCCATAATGGAGCTTATGCTCTTGTGGATTCAGGAGCACCACATTCTCCTAATTACACCATGTCACTTCCAACCCAGTCCTCCTTTGCGATTATGCATAAATGTCTACTCACAGATTCATGCCTTGTAGCCTTCAACCTCTCCTTGTCAGCATCCTCCATTTCCTCACCAGAGTGTGAACACAACCACTGGAGGACCATCAGGATCACAGGGATCATTTGTCTTAATTTTTGCTGTGTCCCTGGAATCTGGATCACGGTAAGTGCTCCATAAATGTTTGCTGAATGGCAGGCCTGCTGCCATTCCCATCATTCATGGAAGACTGGCTCACAAGATTCCTATTTTCTCCAAGTCCCACCCTCAATCTGGGTGATTTCATCATTCCCTTAATTCAACATTTAACCTTAAAATTCTTTGACATCTTTAGTTCTAGTGACCTTCAGCTCAACATTATTTTAGCCACTCTCAAACACAGTGATAGCTTAGATTTGTCATCATCCAAGTCTCTTCCATCTTGAAATATGAAATGTACATATCTTACCCTCTGGAAACAAATTCCTGTTCTTCTACCTCTTTCTGCTCTGATTCCTCTTACATCAGTTTTTCAGTATTATAGACTGGAACCCCTATTCCCTGACCCCTCCATATTGTCCTAATATATCAATCCCTCCACCTTTATTTCCTTGTTTGTATAGTCTAGATTGCATAATATATCACTTAGATCTCTTTCTTTTAAGCACCCTCAGTTTTTCTCACTGCTTTTCCATTATACTCCTTTGGGAGAACCCTTGTGCTAAATCAGTTCAAACGTGTATTTTTTGTTTTTAAGTATGGCTCCGTTGTTGTGGAAAACTGGAGACATTAAGGCTTCCAATATAATTTTGACTTTTAATATCACGTGGTCCTGTTCAGGACTGTCTCCCTTTCTCCTCAGCATGTACTTAAACCAACCTTCACCAAGTGTACTGGTGCACTAGAGCTGCCATAACAAAGTACCATAGACTAAGGGACTTAAACAACAGATATGTATTTTCTTATAGTTCGTGAGTTTAGAAGCCTGAGAGCAAGGTGTCAGCAGAGTTGATTTCTTCCGTGGCCTCTTTCCTTGGCTTGAAGACGCTGCCCACCCCCCCTCTGTCTTCACATGGTCTTTCTTTTGTGCATGTCTTTGTCCTAACTCCTCTTCTTATGAGGACACCATATTGAATTAGGGCTCACTCCAATGACATAATTCAACCTTAATTACCTCTTTAAATACCCTTGCCTTCTGAGGTACTAGGTTAGGACTTCACTATATGAATTGGAGGGAGTGGACACAGTTCAGCCTGTAACACCAATCTTCTCAAGTCCAGTTCCTCGCCACCTCCCCCACCATCTTCATACGGGAGGCAGGAAAATGATCTGGGAACTTCAACTTCTTGTCCCTCCCACTACCTTATGAATCTGTCTATGAGGGGCTCTTTCTTTTCCTCACTGTCTCCCATCAGTGAAGGGTGCCCTTGCCCATTTCACTATAGTCTGAGGTGCCTCTCACCTCTGCTCTAGCTGGGTTTCCCTTCCGACCTTTTTGAGGTCCTTCAGCTGTCAGTTATTTCTTTTTTGTTTCTTCAATACCTCTGGTGGCAAAGGTAAGCCAGAGCAATTGATCCACCACATCTGGCCCCATCGATCTCAAAGAGCCTGTGCAGCCAGGAGAGGTCCTTTCGTGCTGTTTTGTATTTGGGATTCTGCTGTTGGCTGTGGGCTCCTTGCCTGGAGCAGGTGTTTCATGCAATTATTTCCTAAGTGTCTGGGAGAGGAAGGAGGCTCACCTGGTGGCTTCTCCCTCTAAGTTCCTATATCCCTCTGCTTCTTTTGGAGATAGAGGCAGGCTTGGCGGCCAAGGGGGACAGTTCTGTAAGTACTGGCTCACTCCTAATTGGAGAGGCTGCTGGCAGAGTCACCTGTGTTCCTGAGTCAAGAGGAAGAGTTTGTGGGCTCCCAGAACTGTTTTCTGACTTTCTGGGTCCCTCATTTCCAGATTCACTGTACTCCTTGCTCCCCTGCAAAACTGCATTCACTCTGTGTCAGAAAAATTATTTAAGACTTGGAAGTAGGCAGAAGAGCTGGAAGAATATTTTCAGTGTAGGGTTGGGTTTGACTTTCTATCATCTCTGAGCAAAGATTAATGTATAGATTTTTGTCGGTTAGAAATGCAAATAATTCTACTAGAAGAGATGGTCCCAAAGGTTATGGTTCATTGTCTTCTTGGATGTTAAATCATTTTTTGTCTAACCCCCAAATCTAATTCTAACATTTCCTATAAATACCTAGCTTCTCATATGTTCTCTGAATTGGTCATAACATCTTATTGGGTCTCTCATTAATTAATGAGTTGGATAAGATTTTGACACCTGTTTGGTTTTTATTTGCATGAGAGTCACAATATTTTTAAATTATACTTAAACACTGATTTATTGTATTAGACTTTGCAGTAGAACCATTTTTATTAATTATGCTGCTGAACTTCTTTCTTTTTATTATTTGTTTACCTTTCACATGAAAAATTGTTTAAATTTTCATTTACTGTAGAAAGAGAAAGCACTCCAGTAATCTTTTATCACTCTGTAGCTGCCACATAATACTCTTTTCCTTTGACAAAGTTGTTTTAAAAGTTGTCTAAGTTGCCTAAAGAGTTGTTTCAGACCAAATGTCTAAGGCAATACATGAAAAAATATTACTGAATATGCACTGTTAGTGGTAGAGGGGTGTGAAAGTTGCATGCCTATGGGAGGTAATAACAATGACAAGAAAGGAGTTCATTATGTGTTCCTATTGAGTTAACTTCCCCACAGAGGTTTACCCTGTGCCTGGCACCTTCAGAATCTCCACTGACCCTTTACCTCAATCAGCTTGTTTACCTCTCAAAGTAGGTGAAAGTTTCCAGCTGCAATGCCTCCACACAGACCTTCTCTTACATCGCCATAGAAACAAGACCCTCACTGTGGAAAAAGATCACATTATAATGAGGAAGACTACTGTAAAATATGGCATAGCGAACAGAGTGGAACTTGTAGTAGAAAGGAACTGAGTGACAGCCAGGGCAGTTGGAGGAAAGAGAGAGGGTGTTTTGCTGGCCTCAGATGGAGAGACTAAGTGTAGAGTCTAATTCTTATCCTAGGAGCCACAGTACCGGGCTAGAGGCTCCTACTATGGTGATGCAGCAGCAATAACAAGCAGAATACTAATGTCTCCAAGTTGCTTCTGCATATTATTTGGGGATATCCAGCAAAAATGACATTTAATAAGTGTTATGGACTGAAAGTTTGCGTTCCCTCCAAATTCATACGTTAAAATCTAATCCCCAGTGTGATGGATATTTAGAGATGGGCCTTTGGGAGGAAATTAGGTCACGAGGGTGGAGCCCCATGATGGGATTAGTGCCCTAGAAGAGAGACCAGACAGGGGTTGGCTCTCTTTCCACTCTGTGAAGATACAATAAAAAGTCATCAGTCTTCAACCCCAATAAGAGCTTTCACCAGACCTTTGACCATCCTGGCACCCTATTCTCAGACTTGCAGGCTCCAGAAATGTGAGAAATGATATTTCAGTTGTGTATAAACTATCCAATCTATGGTACTTTGTTATGGCAGTCCCAACAAAGAGATTGTGCAAATTGGTAAGAAAAATATTAATATCTAAGTAGATAGATGAGCAAAATTTATGAAAAACAATACATAACAAAGAAATCTAAGTGGCCAATAAACATGAAAAAGTTCAACTTAATAATTAATAAACTATAAATAAAATCAACAATGCCTTACCGTTTTTACCCATCAAGATGACAAATATTTTATTTTTTCTATTTTATATTGATTTTAGAGAGAGGAAAGGGAAGAGGGAGAGAGAAAGATTAATCAGTTGATCAGTTGCCTCCCACACACGCCCCACAACCTGGGTATGTGCTCTGACTGGGAATTGAACCTACCACCTTTTGGTGTATGGGACAATGCTCCAACCAACTGAGCCACAACAGCCAGGGCAAGATGACAAAGATTTTAAAGGGACAATACTTACAATGGTGATAAGGGATGCGATCAGTACATTCATACACTTTTGGTGGAAGTGGAAACTCTACAACTATTCCGGAAATCAACTTGGCATTATGAATCAAGAACTTCATTTAATCTAGGCATTCCAATGGGAAGAGTCAATAGTAAAGAAATAATTTATAAAATATCGAGTGCAAAATTATTTATAAAATCAAACATTGGAAATAGCCCGAAGGAAATTGTTAATTATGTGTATCCTGCCAGTCTCCCCTTGCTCACCTCACTTCAACCATATTGTCCTCCGTACTGTTACCTGAGTGGGCCAGGCTTGCTTCTGCATTAGGACAATTGTACTACTGTTCTCTCTCCTTGGACTATACTCTTCCCCTAGATACCTGCATGGTTTGCAACCTTATCTCATCCAGGTCTTTACTCAAATGTCACCTTCTTAGTGACACCTTTTATAAAACTACAACCCTCTGCCATGTTCCTCTTCCTGGCTTCGTTTCTCTTCCTAGCCCTTATCACCATCTAACATTCTATGCAGGACCTCGATTACAAGTCAATCTATCCACGAAGTTCATCATTGTCTAGTTGCCTTGAAAAAGGTTTTAAATTTTAAAGCCTAATTAAATTCTACATTTCATTGCACTGCAAGTTATTGCATGTTTCTAAAAATAAGGCAAAAAGAAGGACCTGTGAATCAAATCAAGATTTAAAAGGGTAAAGACTCCAAAATGTGAAATTAGCTGAGTGAGAAGCCCTCTTTCTTATTATGTGATAGTGACGTAGCTGGTTAAACTCTTCCTACTGCAGCTTAGCTGTCTCAGACCAAATGTCTGTTGAAGCTGGAGTTTTAGGAGATGTGGTAGAAAAAATACCAGGATGTTAGGAGACATTGGCTATTTCCTGAGGCTTTTAGGAAGGTCTTACGAAGCAGAGACAAACTTTGTTCTGAGCTGACCTGGCTGAAAACAGAAAGGGGACAACATACGGGCAATTATAGGGGCCTAACTCAGGGCCATTTGTATCCTGACTCCATTCACCTTGAGGTCTAGGGATTGACACCCCTGGAGTCATGCAATGCATGACAGTGGCAGTGCTGCAGGGGGAGGGGCTGAGTGTGATGGGCACCGCGCACCATGTGCAAAGACCTGGAGTGGCTGGTGGCCCCGGTGAGGGAGCAGAGGTGAGAGCACAAGACCCAGCCCAGGGTAGAAGGGCTCTAAATCAAAACACTGTTTTAAAAAAAGAACACACGTATTCTTGGATATCTACGGTGTGTCAGACATATATAACACTCTAGCACATTACTACGTGAGGAGCTCAATGTTGTCATAACAGATCTATGGTGTGATACAGACCTAGAGAGGTTAAGTGGCAAGGATGACTTTGAACTGAGGTTTGCTTGACTCCAAAATCCATGTTCTTAATCTTAATCCTACACCTGGCAGTTCCCTGCAGGGAATAGACACCCAGCTCAAATAAGAGAAGCTGGGACAATGCCCGTAGCAGGGGCAGCCCTGTGGACTGGAGCAGGGGAGATGCCAGGTTGGAAGGCCCATCATGGTCATGGTGAGAGTGGGTGCTGCTCAGGGGCTTTCCAGGAAAAGGTCATTTTTGAAGAGAGTCTTGAAGGACAGTGGGAATCTTCCAGATATGGTTTCCAGAGACGAGGCTCCAGCTATGCAGAACTTAAAGAGTGAAGACTCCCAGAAAGGAGGCAGCACCAGGAGGAGGGTTTACCTGGAAGAATAAGGAGGGAAAGAAGGAGAGAGCCCAGCAGGACTGGAAGCTCTGAGTTCAGGTGAGGTGTAAGCACATGTCTTCTGCACTGGCCAGTTTTCTCCCAGCTGAGTCTTAGGGTGAGAGAATTAAGCAGGAGGCCCTGATGACACTGGCAGGAAATGTTGCTCAGTGTTCCAGGACGCACATGGCAGGGATCTCTGATGGGGTAAGGCCCTGGCAGATGACTATGGAGGGAGGAGGAGGCTCCTGGTCCACAGTTTGATCTCTTCCTCACTCTCCATGCTGCCTCCATCTCCTCCAACCCCCAGCCCCAGAGCACTGTGAGGGCATCGACTTCCTGGTGTGCAACACTGTGGTCATCCCCTGGCAGGAGCACCCAGGGGCCAGTGAGCAGGTGTGAGACAAGGTAAGACCCTGGGAGCACAGAGCTGTGAGGTTCTCTGTTTCTCATCTCTACTCACACACCTGCCTGTATTCCCAGCTGCTCCCACCCCCTTACCTTTGAGCCACAGCCCTGGTTCCATTGGGTAGAGCACACCTGGATTAGTCTGCTCAGGTGGCTAATGATACTGCAGAACTTCTCTCCTTCAGCCCTATTCCAAACCCCAGATGTGAGGGGACTCACCCAGCTCTGAGCCAGATCCTCTCTCCTGGCTCAGGCTTCTGAACTCACTGGACTCACTGGCACCCACTCTTATCCTGTAGTTTGGGGTGTCTCGTGGACTCACCTTCCATAGACAACTGAGAGAAGAGACCTCCATTCAGGCCCACCATCCAAGCCAAATTCCACCAGGCACTATGGGGCTTCAACTGCCACTGGTGTCCTGAAGGCCCCCTGAGGGGGGTCAGCAAAGTCCTGACCCTCCCCACCATGGTGTCAGCAGATCTGGGTTCTGTAGTCAGGGTGAGCCATTCCTTCCTTATATAGGCTTCCTCTGCAGACCACCCTCCCTTCTCTCCTTGCAGACCCTGCCCCACTTACTCATGTTTGTTTTCACATTCCTTGGCCTTCCCAGCCCAGCTCTGCCCCATTCCTCCCCTGCCCGGCTAATGGCTTTTATAGGACACTCAGATTTCAGCATCTGCTCTTGAGCTTTGCCTCACACAACACTGGTGTTTACGGTGCCATGCAAATTCTCACCTCTACTCATTAATATAGATACTAAGACACTAGCTTTTCTAATGTCCTTTCCCAATTTGATTTCCACTGACCTGCTTTTCTGGAGGGTAGTGTGTGCTGTGGAGAGTCTGTGCAGCGAAGGACAGTGAGGGGGTTCTTAAGCCAAGTATTCCTGGAAGGCAGGGCACATCCCTTAGATCCCTTCTCCGCCATGACTCCGGGCCACACTCTGGGAGAAGAGCAGCATAGACGCCCAGCTCCTCCCCACAGGACTTCAGGCCCTCCAAGGACCTTACACTTTCCCCCGCTCCCCCTCCCCCCACTCCAGTTTCCGATCTGGGCCCTAATGCTGAGCCAGCTGCTGCTCCATGGAGAAGAGGGCCCTGAGGCCGTGGAGTTGGGACGACTCTGCCTTGTTCTCTGTGCTAAGGGGACACTCGGGGAAGGGGCCCCCAAGTGGAATATGCCAAGCAGAGCAGGTAGGAGTGTGCTCCGGATGCCAGGATCTCTCTCCTGTGGCCTCCTGAACCACATCTTTAGGCTACTTGATCCCCAGGGGATGTGACCAACACAGTGAAAGGGAACATTTGGAGGCAATGTGGCCAACTGATTTCAAACCCACAGAGGAGCCTCGATCACCTCCGATGTGCTCTGTCCTTGAGAATGGCAGGGTAGCTGCAAGGGATGGGGCCTGGTGTTGTAAGCCAGAGTGCCTAACCCCTCCAAGGAGGCTGGAGGAAGGCCCTCTGTTCCTCCCCTTG
>NW_005871454.1:842253-869355 GCF_000147115.1 Myotis lucifugus | reverse complement strand
CCAGCAACCAGTTCCCCCCCCTCCTCTAGAGTTAGATTTATAACTCAGCAGCCTCTAAATCCATTTCTCTCCCAAGGGAGTAGCAAAACACACGCCTCCCCCCCCCCCCCCCCCCCGGCCCTAGTTGGAAACCACTGCTGCAACCTCACACTTGGGCTCCATGCTCCCAGCCCTGTTCTCCAGGGGCCCAGCTGCGATTAGCCCTGCCCATGTGACTGGTTCCCAACACCACCTCCACTTTCCCTTCTTCTCCTCATGGTCCAGTTCTGTCTCCTCATCACTTGGAGACGCCCATTTTCTGGAAGCACCTGGCTTCTCAGTTGTGCTCACCTTCCACCTTGTCACGTCTGTCTTTCTCCTCCCAGGACGGCTCTGATGCTGCTCGGATGCCATGGCTCTGTCTGTGCGCCTCAAACAGTGAGTGGTGAGCTTCAGAATGGGGCAGTGGAGCGGGTACCGGGGTGTGGGAGAAGCGAATACTGATCCCCTGTGATAAATCCAAGCACACAACATTGTACCCCTGTCCTATCCACATTTAAACCCGCACTCATTGCCGTTACCTCATTCAGTCCCCACAACCCCAGAGCTGCTGTGTATGGTTGTACAGGTTGGTCACTGAACAAGGACACCCAGTCCAGGGACTATGGGAGCTGAAATCAGTCTATGCTCTGCTTGCCACGCCATGCACCCTGGGGTGGGACTATAGTCAAAAGGAAGGGGGTGGCATTAACTTTGCATTCACCAAGTACAGGCGATCAGCATCCCTGCGTGACATTCCTGTGACTATCACCAGGCAGAGCTTATAAACACCACGTGGCAGGGGAAGCAGTTGAAACCTAGAGATCTTAACTGACTTGGCCAAGGTCAACCCGTTCAGGATATGACAGAGCTCTGGCCTTGGGTCTCTTCAGTCCAGTTCCTTGAACTTGCACCTAAGCTCTGGGTCTGCATGGGCAAACATAGCCTCTGCCTTCCTGACTCTTCTTTAAACCCAGCTCCATCCCGCTCCTGCTCAGATTTTGTTCCTTGGTGATTCCCAGGGGTGCAGGGAAAGAAATGTCTGAAATGCTTAAAAGTGAGCATGTTCATCCTCCGCAGCCCCCGAGGCCTAGCAAGAGCCCCTCCTCTCATCTGCAGTGAACTTGTTCTGTTTCATTTTCCTTCTTCAGTGCTGGGAGCCTACACTACCAGCAAAACTGCCTGCTGGGACTTACGGGGTCCGTGACTGTGTGGCGGGTATCAAAGGGCATCAGGTAAACTGCCTGCTCCTGGCGTGGTGAGGATTCAGCTCCTGGCTGCTCCCATGCCAACCACCCTGAGCTTCCCCAGCCCAGCTCAGCCCAGCCACCTCTGTGACCTGCACGCTCAGGCCCCTCACGCTGCAGCCCTGCCTGCAGCCTCTGAGACCAGCAGCCTCTTACTTCTCTGTCCAGTGGCTCCCCAGCCCTGGCATTGAGCAGGGCTATCTTCCCACAAAGGCACAGGTCAGCCAAAAGCAGCCCCTTTACAATCTTATCTAGCACTGACCTTCTGAATTTTTTCTGGTTGAAGATAATCTGGCTTTTATAAATTCTTTTATAATTATCTATGAATGGCAGTGGTAGGTGGTCTCCCAGAGGAGACAGGACTCTGACTGTGTACTCATTTATTGGTCGTTCCTCTCACCCCATCTAGGTTGCACAGCTCAGGAGCTGGGATTTGGAAGGCAGAAGGGCCCTACCATATCCCTGGAGGGGCCTGGAAGGTAGGATCTGGGTGTGGAGATGTGCTGGGCCTTCCAGCCAGGTCAGCAAGGCCAGATGTCAGAGTTCATTAGTGCATGGGCTGAGACCTCAGTTCTGTCCTCCTTTCATGCAGGGCGGGGAGGCCAGAGGACTGTGCAGGACTCAAGTCCATCCTGTGCTCTCCAAGCCCAGCGACCTCACCAAGAGAACGCCGTGGTGCCACCTCTCCTCAAGGCTCTGATGTCCACCGCCCGGCCTGAGGGCTGCTGCTCTGGGTGTAGATACCACATTTTACCCAGGGAAGCGGATGGTGATGAGATAGGAGAACAAGGTCAGGCTCTTAGGAGTTGTCATAGGCACCAGGTGCTAGCTGACAGAATCCTAAGACAGGTCTAGTGTAGGGCGTGGCAGGCAATGGGACAGAGTTGCTGCTGAGCTGATAAACTTATTTAGAAAGTCCTAACCTTGCCTTCTTTGTGAAGAAGGCCAGTATGAGCAGGCACTTTGCCTACAAAGGCCATCCCCACATCAGTGGTCCATTTCCTCACCACTGCCCCATCCTCAGGACAGCCTTCCTCCACATTTGTCACTTGAGCATCCTGAGATGCAAGAAAAGAGAAAGTCTTTGCCTGGGGGGCTAGGAAGGTGGTGATTAAACGTCATGCCCAATAGCCCAGGAGCCAGTCCCTCAGAAGCCCAGGGGCTCTAAGAGGAGATTCATTCAGTTGTCTCCCTCCCCACCTGGGAGCCATGGAGATAATCCTGAACTAGGAATGATTGATCTTTGGAGTCCCTCCTCTGCTGCTCTCCTTACCTTTCTGGCCCTCAGTTTCCTCAGCTGTTAAATAAGGAGGTGGATTCATAATCACCACGCCCTCCTCCTCTGGCTTTCTGTAAGATTCACCCAGTGTTTTCTGACCATCTGACTCCCAGGACATAATGATCTTGGTGGTTCCAGCTCCTGTCAGCATGTGCCACTCTGAGACCGTCACAAGGTGATGGCCTCTCTCCTAACCAGGTTCCTATTAGGGAGCAAAGAAAGCTAGGGAAAACTCGGGCCCTCAAGGAGTGGTGACTCACCCCCCCAGCTTCACCCCACGTGGGTTGAGCCCTTCCAGTCCCATCACAGTTACATACCAGTTCTTGTCCACCTGCTCCTCTGTGCTCACACCAGCTCCACAGCTTCACCAATACCATGTCGTGACCCCTCCTTCACTCCCCTCCCTTGGCTGGCCCAGTCCCCAGTCCCTCACTGGTTTCCTCCAATGGCTTTGTAAAACCACCACCAACCACTCTTTCCCCACAGCTTCACTCTATTCACTCTAAGCAGTGACCTGGCTGCACACTTCACTCTAAGCAGTGACCTGGCTGCACACTTATTGCCCCCAATGGCAATAAGATGGTACTCGTCAACTTTCCCCACTCTGATCCAAAGCTCACTCACGTTTGCTTCTACTCTTATCAGAAAGCTCTCAGTGAGAGACGTGTATCTTCCCTCTCCTGGGGAACCCCTTCATGTCCACTTAGGATCTTATCTTCTCCCACCCTCTGGGCACCTCAGTTCCACGATGCATCTTTTATCTGTAGCTTCAACCTTTTCAAAGCCCTTTAAACACAAAACAAAATCACCCAACAAATAAAACTCAAACTCTCATATCTCTAGTTGCCCTAGAGCCACCATGTTATTTTGCTCCTTCCTGTAATAGTCCCTCTCTCCTGTGTCTTCTGCAGGTTTTTCCATTACCAATGCACTTGCTGAGGTTTTATTTTCCTGCCTTTTGGGTGTTTAGGAACTTAACATGCAGATCCCTGCTGTTCTCCACATACTCAGAAACTCAGTAGGGTCTTCAAGGATTCTTTCCTAGTCACAGAGGTAAGCCTCTGAGCCTATGGCTATCTTATTGTGGTTGGTGTTTTCTTTTCTGTCTCAGAAATTGACCACTTCTTCTACTATGTGGCTGCCACCATGGGCTTCATTGTCTGCCAATTGCCTATTCTATCATTTCAGTCCTGCTCCAAGGAAATTTTTTCTAGGTCTCTGGAGAATGGGGGAGCGGGTATCGATCATGGATTTTCTTTCAGGTTCTGGAAACAAGTTAGTGTCCACAAATGTCATCTTCCAGATGAGCTTCCAGGACACTGTCATGACCCTTCTCAAGAGAGTTTAATGCGCCATCCCCTCAGACAGCTCACAAAGGAACTGGGAGGTAATGATTAAATGTCATGCCCATGTCTCACTGCCTGACATTTTGGGGCCTCAGTGGTCCATCCCAGGGCTCCAACCAGGCAAAAAAGTTTTTTCCTCTCCCCTCGTTGGTATCTCAAAGCTCATGAAGTGGTATTCTGTGAGGGTTAGGAGAGAGATGCAAAACCGATGAAGCAAGAGACGGAAACAGATTGCACTACATGAGAAAGACAGGGATCTACTGGAGGAATAAAATCAAATACCTAGAAGTTTGGAAAAGCTTGTGGGGGAGGGAAGGAAATTGAGGGGGAAGGGAAGAAAATGGAGAGGGGAGAGAGAGTTAACATAGGTTGTGAATATGTAAGAAAATACAGTTATGTGGAACTTGAAGATTGTTTGGGGCCCAGAGAATGAGCAAATTTGCATAAGGAGTCCGGAGCATTCTGAGAGAAGGAATAAGACCCATCTCTCTCTTGATGGCCTTAAAAAATCAGGTTGGGGGGTGGGGGTGCAATTTGACCAAGTTCCAGTAAAGCTTCTAGCATATAATATTGGAGAATATGTCCATGATTTTCTAGTAGGGAAAGATTTCTTTAAGAGGATACAAGAATACCAGCCATACAGGAAAGATTAATTAAAATTTCACTACATTAAAATTACAAGCTTTTTTTATTAAGAGGATTATAAAGTAAGCCACAGAGTGGAAGAAAATATAACCAATGAACAAAAGAAAATGGGCAAGAAACTCCAAATGACTCTTAATAATAGAGGATTTCCCACCCTGGCCAGCATGGCTGCGTCACCCGTGCACCCAAGGGTCGTGGGTTCAATTCCTGGTCACGGGCATGTACCTGGGTTGCAGGTGTAATCCCTGGCACATGCTGGGGAGAGTGTGGGAGGCAACCAATGGATGTGTCCCACTCACATCAATGTTTCTCTCTCTCTCCCTCCCCATTCCTACCTCCCTTCCACTCTCTCTAAAATTCAACGAAAAAGCCCTGACTGGTTTGGCTCAGTGGATAGAGCGTCGGCCTGCGGACTGAAGGGTCCCAGGTTCGATTCCGGTCAAGGGCATGTACCTTGGTTGTGGGCACATCCCCAGTAGGAGGTGTGCAGGAGGCAGCTGGTCCATGTTTCTAACTCTCTGTCCATCTCCCTTCCTCTCTGTAAAAAATCAATAAAATATATTTAAAAAATAAAATAAAATTCAATGAAAAAGAAATCCTTGTGTGAGGATTAGCAAAACAAAAAAATAAAATAAAACAGGATTTTGGAATGACCCATAAATATATAATAAGGTGCCCAGCCACATTAGTAATCAGGGAAATTAAAAAAAAAATCACACAAGATACACCAGAAAATTAGAAAAAGCCTGGCAATATCAAGTGTTGGTGAAGATGTGGAGCAACAGGAGAGCAAATACACTTCTAGGTATGTTTAACACCACTATGGAAGACGGTATGGCACTGTCTACTAAAGCTGAGCATTCCCCATAGGACAGCAACTCCACTGCTATACATAAACAACAGAGATGTGTGCACTGCTGTCCCATCACTTGTAATAGACCTAAACTGAAACAACCCATGTCCATCAACAGAAGAATGTATAAGTAGATGGTGTTTTCTTCATATGATGGCATACTCTACCAATGTGGAAAGGGAAAAAATGAACATGGACTGTTCTGAGCAAGGAGTGAACACACAGTAACCTGGACTCAAACAAAATATTGGTGAAATTAGCCGGTCACAAACACAGTACATATTTCATGATTCCATTTATCTGAAGCTAAAAGAAAAGTCACAAAACTGAACCATAGTGTTTAGGGATACACTGAGTCATTAGGTGGTAGAAATATAAAGAGAAGCAACGCAGTGATTGCTCTGATGGTCAGAATACTGAGGGAGGGGTAGTGGAGAGAAGGGGTGCATGGTGTTTGGGGGAGATGAAAGAGCTTTTGGAGTGCTGGCAATGTTTGTTTACTGGCTTGAATGGTGGTTGTGTGGGTATTTTTTCTTGAGGTAATCATTGCATTCCCTGCAATGGGGCTCTTCCTTGTATGTGTGCTCTACTTCACAATTTAAAAGTAAAAAATTTACTTTAACCCTGGCTTGGTAGCTTGGTTGGTTAGAGTATCATCCCAATACACTGAGGTTGTGGATTAGATCTCTGGTCAGGGCACATACAAGAAGCAACCAATGAATGCATAAATAGGTGGAACAAAAAATCGATGTTTCTCTCTCTCTCTCTCTCTCTCTCTCTCTCACTGGTATTCATCAAAATAAGGCCTCCATTTTAGACAATTATTATTCTGTGTGGTTTCTATATATTAAAAATCTATTCTCTCCTCGTATTTATAATTACAATAATCAAAATTGAAAAGGAATTTTAAGAGTAAGAAAATAATTAAAGAGAAGTTACATTTGGAGATCTAATTTCCAAATAAAAGGGGTTTCCAAAGGTGAAAAACAAACAAACAAAGGATCAAAATCAATACTCAAAGAAAACAAGAGAAAATATATTACACTTGAAAAAACATTGCAGAAAGTACGTCCAAAGTCCTAGGCAAAAATCAATAACAAAAGGAACACCATGACATAGTTTCATAAAAATGTAAAACCATAGGGGAAAAAAAGAATTCTGCAAGTTTCCAAGCAGAAAAGTAGGTCATTTTCAAAGAGCAAACCAGCTTTGGCTTTTTCCACTGCAATGAGCAATGCCAGATGACAATGTGATGACAATTTCTATGGAAGGGATAAGCTGCAACTCAAGAATAATGGACTACATCAAGCCATTTGTATAGGAGGCAACAGAGAGACATTCTCAGATATGCCCAATCTCAAAATAAAAAAATGTGGCAGCCAAGGGCCTCTTTTGTAAAGATTGCCCAAAGCTACAATATGTAGTATGCAAGGCTAAAATTAGAGAAAGGACTCTTAATAGATAATGGCTGAAAAATGAACCTGTGATAATTGTTAAAGAAGTAAGGATAGCTGAAAAAGGGTTATTTCTGCTACCAGTATAATTATTTGAAGAAAAGTAAGACACAGAAAGCATAAAAGAAACATGAAAGAGAAAAAAGTGAGAAACATTAAATTTAATTATGAATGGAAACTAGCATAGACAAAAAGAGTAGTATCCTTTGTCTTCCATAAAGGGGAATAGAGCACACTTTGATTACAGAACAAGGGAGCAAGAATGCTTATAGAGTGTTTTAAGATATTCACATGTGATTTTAAAATAGTTGGGGTTTTTTTGGGGGGGGGTGGTCTTCTAAAACATTTTAAAAGATAAAGGGGAAAATATAGCCCATATAGCCAAAAAGACAAAGATGCCTGCTATACATCGAAAGGATTAAGATCAAGTGTACCAAATACCAGATTTAATATAAATAACCTAAACCCACCATTAAAAGTCTTTTTCTGCCTAAATCAATAAGTCACTTTGAAAGTTATATAAATTAAGCAAAATTAATATTCCAAGAGGTTGATGTTAGAAAAGTTGTTCTAAGATAGGTCATTTAAAAATGGTAAGAAAAATAAAGCAGAAGAAATAAAGTTTATAAAAAATAATATCAGATAATAAGCTGAAAACAAAATTAAGTATATAAAGTTAGTTTCAATAACAAAACTACTAATACTTGTTTAAATGAAGCTGTAAAGCAATAGACATTAGAAATATAAAAACAATTTTCATTGCTATATTCTCTTTCATCTTACAGAGAACTGAGTCTAGCACAACAAAAGATTATTTTTTATTCTCATTGATCTATCATAGACCTTTTTGTGAGTCTGTGGATAGAAACTGGTTATCTAACACAATTTGGCTATTAATATTTCTGCAAACTTCTATGCTAACTTAATACTATTGTGAGGGTCAGGAGGTAGGTATATATAAAGCCTACAATTGGATAACATTGACCAGAGATGATTAATCTTGATATAAACTATTAAAACCTCATTGATTGTGTTTACCAGGCCTTTGATGAACTTGATAAGTATTTCCATTAATTCTAGTTAGTTTGTGTAATGGTGAATGTGAATAATAAGGCTGGAAATAGATCTTTCTTATGCATCATCATTAGATACTAATTTTCTAATATAGATTAGTATAGAAGTAACTGGAAAAACAATATCATTCACAGTATTTTTTTTTACAAGAAAACAATATATCTTATAGGAATAACCCCATTCCATTTACAGAGCTTACCAGAGAATAGAGACTCTGCAAAACAATCTGACCCTGCTCCTCAAATAAGGAACTAGACTTACCAAGGTGGTCACTTTGAAAGTAATATAAATGTCTACTTGCTATGTTATGCACCTAAAACTAATATAATATTCTATGTCAACTGTAATTAAAAATAAATTAAATAAAAGCTTTAATTTGAAGGAGTAGATGGCCCTGAAACCCATCCTTTATCAAGCCCTGAGGCATGTTCTGAAAGGAGCGGGAACAAAGGAGTCTGTCCAGGGCTCTGCAAACAAAGGGCCAGGTCTGACCTGGGAAGGGGTTGAGAAGCTGATGTTATGATCAGGAAAATGTTTCTGCTTATGACTATTAATTTAGGCTCTAAAGTCTCTGCGCATCAATGCCTGTCTTTGGAAGGTATATGTGTTTATGAGTGTGTGGTCAAAAATTACCATGAGATGATTGAGATTAATCAGAAGACAGGAGCCTTCAGGAGGACAGGACTTGGAGGTGCATGCTCACCCCAGCAGTTCTACTAGCCTTCCTGCTGAAGTCTTTGTGATTATTTAGACGGGAGAGCACAGACTTTGGAAAGAGGGCTGTGGGGTTATTACTGTATCTCACTGATATGCGGAGAAGACCCTAGAGCCAGCTTTCTAACTAAGATTCAAAATCCAGAGGTAGTAAAAGAAACCAATAAAACAAACCAGGGCTCTTAGGAGAAATGGTTGATTCCAGGACTGGGACAGGGAAGATATAAAATGAACTTGGAATGTTTTGTGAGGACAATAAATAAGAAAGTGGTAAAAAAACAAACTTTAAAAAAAAAGGAGTTGGGGAGTATGTTAGTATGTTAAAAGGACACAGAAACTCCCTGAAGGAGCACCCAGGGGTTATAGGTGGAATAATTTGAGCAAACTGTTAGAGGGGAAGGACATGTAATAAGAATAGAGCCACAGCCTTAGCCGGTTTGGTTCAATGGATAGAGCATCGGCCTGTGGACTGAGGGGTCCCAGGTTCGATTCTGGCTGAGGGCGCATGCCTGGGTTGCGGGCTCGGTCCCCAGTGTGGGGCGTGTGGGAGGCAGCCGATCAATGATTCTCTCTCATCATTGATGTTTCTATCCCTCCCTCTCCCTTCCTCTCTGAAATCAATAAAAATATATTTTAAAAGAAAAAAGAATAGAGCCACAGTTGTCTGATGATTATTCACCTTACTAATGATAGATGACAAGTTTTCTTACAGACCCTGGAAACTGGAGGATGAGACAGGCCTGTAAAAGATGAAACACCTCGGAGCCCAGAAGGTCCCATGACTCAAAGAAAAGAAAAACATTTTGAGAACAGACCCATGACACGTTTTGATTTGGTTGCTGCACCTGAACCCTGACCCTGACCCCTTCAGGAGTTTTCCTCAGGAATGCTGACCACTCTCCTGTCCCAGGAACGGGCTGAGCTGTTTGGAACATCAAAGAAGATTAACACCTTGTTATCAGACTTTGAGCTTCTGAAGGCCAAACTGCAGACTCTACCCTCCCCTGTCCATGTTAGATTTGTGGCTCGCAGCTGCACGTAGCTATCTTTTCCCTCATGTGTATATAACCAGCCAACTGGCAAGGGAGGTGAGAGTAGATCTTTGCGGGTGACCGATTGCCCTCCCATACTGCCGGCATTATTAGAATAAACACTTATATATGATTCAACCCTGTCTCTGCTTATTTGTCTCAAGTAGTGACAAGCAGCCCGGACCATTTGGTTGTCCGGTTACATAATCATATATTGAAATATAACCAGTATTGAAATATAACCCATAGAATAAAATAAATGTCCATAAGTCCATAATAATATTAATAAATGATTGAATAAACAAATGGGTGAGGAGAAACAGAAAAATGCAATTAATAAATGTAGAAGTGAGGAAAATAGAAAGTAATCATTTGGCAAACACCACAGTAATAATTGTTGCAGGCAAGATTCATTTTTTTAAAATAATTAAATCTTTATTGTTCAGATTATTACATTTGTTCCTCTTTTTCCCCCCCATAACTCCCCTCCTCCCAGTTCCCACCCCACCCTCCGCCCTCACTCCCCACCCACTGTCCTCATCCATAGGTGCGTGATTTTTGTCCAGTCTCTTCCTGCATCCCCCATTCCCCTTTCCCCCCCAAGCATAGTCAGTCCATTCCCTTTCTATGTCCCTGATTCATTATAATCACCAGTTCATTCTGTTCATCGGATTATTTATTCACTTGATTCTTAGATTCACTTGTTGATAGATGCCTATTTGTTCTTCATAATTTGTATCTTTACCTTTTTCTTCTTCTTCCTCTTCTTAAAGGATACCTTTCAGCATTTCATATAATACTGGTTTGGCGGTGGTGAACTCCTTTAGCTTTTCCTTATCTGTGAAGCTCTTTATCTGACCTTCAATTCTGAATGATAGCTTTGCTGGATAAAGTACTCTTGGTTGTAGGTTCTTGGTATTCATCACTTTGAATATTTCTTGCCACTCCCTTCTGGCCTGCAAAGTTTCTGTTGAGAAATCAGCTGACAGTCGTATGGGTATTCCCTTGTAGGTAACTGAGTTTCTTTCTCTTGCTGCTTTTAAGATTCTCTGTCTTTTGCTCTTGGCATTTTAATTATGATGTGTCTTGGTGTGGTCCTCTTTGGATTCCTTTTGTTTGGGGTTCTCTGTGCTTCCTGGACTTGTAAATCTATTTCTTTCACCAAGTAGGGGAAGTTTTCTGCCATTATTTCTTCAAATAGGTTTTCGATATCTTGCTGTCTCTCATCTTCTGGCACCCCTATAATTCTGATGTTGGTACGCTTGTAGCTGTCCCAGAGGCTCCTTACACTATCTTCACACTTTCGGATTCTTTTTTCATTTTGCTTTTCCAGTTGGGTGTTTTTTGCTTCCTCGCATTTCAAATCTTTGACTTGATTCTTGCGCTCCTCTGGTCTGCTGTTGGGTGTCTGTATAATATTCTTTATTTCAGTCAGTGTATGCTTACTTTCTAGTTGGTCCTTTATCACACCATCGAGGGTCTCATTAGATTTCCTGTACATCTCATCAAGTTTATCGACAGACTCTAGAAGCCTCTTGAGAGACCTCAAAAGTGTGGTTTTGAATTCTATATCCAGTAGCCTGCTTTCCTCCGGATCTGTCCTTTGTGGCCTGTTTCTTTGTCTTGGCATTTTTTTATGCTTCGCTGTGTCGATAGAGTGGCTTTCCGTGTTAAGTGTCCCAATTACCTGAGGTAGACACTCTTGGTGCACCCCCTTGTGGTCTCTGTGATCAGTCTTGTTGTAGTCAAGCCTTGATTGTTGTAGGTAATTACTACTTGACCTCCAGGCCAACTGGCTGTGAGAATCAGCTGTGTTTGCAGTGGGAGAACTTGTGTCCTCTAGGGAGGTGCTAATCTAGCCTTTGCCTGAGGCTATCCGGCAAATGGCTCTGTGCAGGGCTTGGGCGGGGCGGGTCCCATGGGATCAACAGGGCGGAGGAGGGAGCAGTTATGGCTGCTCTCAGTCCGTCCCCAGGGGCTCTGCCTCTCTGTCCCAGCAACCGCTGCAAACCTCGGAGGGACCGAAGCCAGACAGTCCCACTTCTCCCGTTTGAGTCTGGGTCCCTAGAGACTCGCCCGGATCTGGAGCTCAGAGTCTGAGGCTCCCTCCGGATTGAAACAGACAACCACGCCCTCAGCCACCAGCCCGCGCTGCGCACACCCCGCACCTTAGTATTTTACTTCAGCACTGCGCCTCCTCTGATTCTCGGTTCCTCCTAGTTGTAGAACTTCCACTCAGCCAGCCTTCCTGTGGTTCTGGATGATGTCCATTCCGTCTTTTAGTTGTATTTTTGAAGTGGTTGTTCGAGGCAGCAAACTCCAGCGTTAACCTATGCCGCCATCTTGGTTTCTCCCGCAAGATTCATTTATCGATGCTAAAATTAGTAAGTAAAAATTTGAAGAGGAACAGGCTACCTGAAAAATATTTTTCATTACTGTGGAGAAATCTGGAAGACACCATCTTAACCAAGTGATTAAGGTTAATATTGTCAGCAATAAAACACATTGGCATCATGTACCCACTGCTAAGATGTGCTGGGAAAAACACATCATTTCTGTGGTATTCTTGCTAAAATGCATAATCTCAATTTAATCATGAGAAAGCATCAAACAAACCCAAACTGTTAAACATTCTACAAAATCTGAAGTACTCTTCAAAAGTACCAAGGCCATGAAAAACCAGGAAAGACTGAGGACTTATTACAGATTGGAGGATACTGAGGAAATAGACCAACAAAATGCAAGATGGGATCCTGGATTGGATCTTGAGCCAGAAAAATCTGGTGCAACTTGAATAAGCTATTTAGTTTAGTTAGTGTCAATGTCTTGGTCTTAATCATTATATTATGGCTCTGTAAGATGTTAACATTAGGGAAGCTAGGTGTAGGACACATTAAACTCTGTACGATTTTGGCAATTTTTCTGGAAATTTGAAATTATTTCAAAATAAAAAGTTAAAAGAAATCTTAAAGAATAAACTCCTCTTCTAATTGCTGTGAAAAAACATTATTATAGTAAGCACTTGTAAATGGGAAGAACAAGAAATTCAGAGATTTCTAAAATTATTTTTCTACTTCTTATACTTTAAATATGTAGTTCTTTTAAAAAAAAATGTTTCTTGGTGCCTGGTCCATGAGGCTCAGTGATTGAGTGTTGACCTATGAACCAGGAGGTCACGGTTCGATTCCTGGTCAGGCACATGCTCAGGTTGTGGGCCCAATCCCCAGTGAGGGGTGTGCAGGGGGCAGCTGATCAATGATTCTCTCTTATCATTGATGTTTCTTTCTCTCTCTTTCTTTCCCTTTCTCTCTGAAATATACATATATATTTTACATATATATGTAAATATATATGTAAAATATATATGTATATATTTTTAAGATTACATAACATTCCAAGTTATAAAAGTCTGGGGTGTATTTTCTCATGAAAAGCTTAACTAATTTGAATTCCTTAAATTTCCTCCACCTGTTTTCTTGGTCAAATAAATTAATATCACTTTAAGTTTATAAAATTGCAAAATTGTATGTTCAACTACATTACTTGATAATATGCAATGTCTTTACAAAAAGATTGATTTTTATGATTCTACAAAGACTTAATGTGTCAACTTAAATGTAGTTTCCAGATCCTTAGTTAATTTTCAGGCCTTAGGCCAATATAAATTTGAGTTAACTAATAAATGATCTTTGGACAACATAATTTTAAGATACCTATGCTTTTATTTGTTTGCACAATAGTATCAATTACCAGATTTAAAAGAATGCACCAATGCCTTTGGGTTTAAAATATCTACTTATTTTATCACTACTTGAGAGTAGATCTTCCCTATCTGGAATATGAAGCAGACTATGTAACTTGAGACTTTTGATGTGTAGAGGCTGGGCTTTTGGGAGGATATACAGGTATCCTTTAAAATAGTACATGAAGTCAGGAAGCCTGTAGTCATTGGTTGGTGATGTTTGGAAACAAATTTAATTTTGTCTGTATTTTACTTTATTAGAGTATCAAAGAGAGATAAGCCTCCTAATACATGAACATCAAAAGCCTCTCTTCTTGAAAGCAGTTCTGCACACCTCGTGATGAGGAAGTTGTTACAGCATTTCCAGGAAGCCACTGGCAATATTTATTCTAACTAGCGTATTGGATGAGCTGGTCTTAGTGGGGTGCTAGTTGCAGGGGAAAAACACAATATTTATTCATAGCACTACCTTTCTCTGATGCTAAGTTGAATCTCCATTTCTGCATGCTATTGAAACCTTGGGTAGATCCAATAGCTTTTCTGGTCACTTTCAGTCATTGGTGAATAGTCTCATTTTCCAGGTATTAACAAGGTTGGCTCAGTTTTATATTGAAGCTTTACTCTTACCTAAAGCTTCTCCCCAACCCCTGGCTCAGTCCTGACTCAGAAACCCAAAGCCCAGAAAGTGGGTCCTGTTTAGCTCTTCCCTTTTCCCGCCTTGTTCTTTTCCTCTATCTCTCCCTTACTCACTCTGTGACCTCTGGCTCCTTGATGGCTGGCTCAGTGGGCAAGACAGGCACAGCAAGGAAAAGGTCTTTGGGGACTAGGGTAGTCATAACCTGACTTTGGTGCCCTCTGGGTGTGGCTGAGCTGGAAATTCACGACACACAATGTTGAAGGAACTGGGAGCACCTAGGGCCACACCATACTTCCAATCATACTCAGGCTGCAGTGGAGTATCTGAGCTTGTCTGTTTCACAGTGTCCACTACCCTTTCCTACAGTGCACACACTCTGGGAAGGTGATCAGTTTCCTATAAATTCCAGTGTCACCTGCTACTCTCATCCCAGACCCAGCTCTTCCTTCTGATCTGAGGCACCAATACTGACCCTGGTTCTCTTAGTCTTACTCTGTCCCATACAGTGAATTTTCTTGTGGTTCTTTGATGTCTGTCCCTGCAATCTGCCTCCTTCCCCCAACCACTGGACATTTCTCTGTATGTCTGTATGCCCTTCAACTCTTCTGGAAATAAATGGCCATGAATAGATAGGAGGAGAAATATTCAATCTCCCTCACCTGCAACATCTGAGCTCCAGTTGTTGCCGGAACAGTAATCAGTATGATAATGCATTCAAGACCCTCCACATTCTGGCAAGGGTCTATCTTACAACCTTTCATCTACTTCACACTCACCTGTTGTCCATCAGCACCAAATCACATCCCGTCCCTAATGTGTCTCATGCTCTGTTGATGGGTCTTCGGTCATGGACAGCATTGTCCTCCCATGTCTGTTCCTCTGAATCTGAGATGCTACAGCCGACAGCCATACGTAGAATTAAAACTCTCTCACCCCAGAGGCCTATAGCACTTTGCTTGAATTTTAGTATAACCTTTGTTTACTCTTGCCATAAATACTCATTGAACAGAAGTGTTAAAGGCAATAGAGCATAGTGGGGAGGAACACTGGGGCGGTGTGGTTGTGCTACTTACTAGTTGTATGAGGTCCTGCAACTTACTTTATCTCTCTGTGCCTCAATTCCCCAATATGTAAAAAAACACCTCTCTCTTAGAGTTATTATGAGAATTAAACCCATTCATTCATTCATACAAAGCACTTAGGATATTGCCCACACAAGTAAGTACTCAATACACCTTAGTTATAGTTATACATTTTATGTTTACAATAAAGCACAGCACCCACTACATTAAGTTGCCTCATGCTCCCATTCTCTGGGTCAGCATATGGGACAAATAGAAAAGCTCAATATCTGCCTTTGATCACACTGAGCCTGACTGTCTTTCTTGAAGAATACCTTGACACCTTCATTTTTAACAATTTTTATCCAGCAGAGAATTGTCCCAGAATTCATGAACTGAACACTTTTTTGTCCTGACTGCATCCATTTTTTCTGGCTTCAACTTTCATCGAATGGTAATCATTTGGAACCCACTACATACACACCAGGGCTCTGCTAGGACTAGACATGCCATTATGAGTAAAACATACGTGATCCTGTCCTCAACACAACTTAAGGGAGACAGGCATTAAATACATATAAAAAATGCATGCACAAATAAATATATAATAATAATAAAACTGTGGCAAGTGTTTGAAGAAACTGGGTGGGAAGGAAGCAAAACAAGAAGCACCTAATTCACTTTGGGAGGTTAGTGAAGACCCATTCAAAGAAGTGATGTTTAACTAGAGACCTGAAATTTCAGCAGGAATAGCCAAGTGAGGAGTGAAAAGAATCCAGGTGTGTAAAACCCAGAAGGAAGGGAAGAGCTTGTTGAGATAAAGAAACTGACCTCAGCCCTGGGAGTGAGATAAGACCAGAGAGGGAGGTGGGGCCAGGTCACATGGGGGCTCACAGGCCCGCCAGGGATCTGCGATTCTATTCCAAGAGTACTGGAAAGCCACTGAAGTGTTTCGTGCAGTGGAGTGACAAAGAATGGATGTATATCTTTAAAAGATTACACTGGCTGCAGTGTTTAGTATGGATTGAAAAGTAGGGAAAAACAGATGGATTACAGCAGTGAAAACAGATGATTCCCAAAACATATTGCTAAGCCAAAAAAAAACAAATCACAGGAGAATGCATTCAGATGGATTCCATTTGTGTAAAAGTCTAAGAACAGGTAAAACGAAGCAGATGTGAAGGATCTGTACATATGTTACAAATAGAAAGACATGCAAGGAAACGGTTATCTCAAAATTGAGGACGGTGGTTACTTCTGGGGGACACCGCAGAGTTTCTGGTGTGGAAGGGGAACACAGGGCACTTTACGGCCATTTAGAAATATTCTAATTCTTAAGTTGAGTGGTGGGTACATGAGCATTTGTTCTTTAAAATGTTCATTTACATTATACGTACTCTTCCCTATGCACAATATCTATATATAAAAGCCTAAGTGACCGAGAGACTGAACGACCGGTTGACCTGTTGATCGGTCGCTATGACATGCACTGACTACCAGGGGACAGATGCTCAACGCACAGGATCGGGCTCCCTCCTGTCTGGATCAGGCCTGCAGGGATCGGGCCAAACCAGCTATCTGACACCCCCCAAGGGGTCCCGGATTGCGAGCAGGCACAGGCCAGGCTGAGGGACCCCACTGGTGCATGAATCCATGCACTGGGCCTTTAGTATTTCACAATAAACATTTAGGTTACCCACTTTCAAAAAATTTTGTGAAGTATTAAAATAGGAAAAAGTTGGGTGATAAATACATGAGTGCATGTTTTATTACTCTTTATATTTTTCTATTTGCCTAAAATATTTCAATAATAATAATGATTAACGAAGAACAAATAGATCCCAGGAGGGAGAGAGGAGGGAGAGCAGTGGGGTGGGTGCATTGCACATCTCCAAGGGCTCTTTGTTGTAGCCTATTGTGCCGGTGAGGTGTGCTCCGGGGTGCACTTACAGAGACAACAATGTAAATGCTACTTGCAGGAGCTCTGCTAGGCAATGGCCCTGCCACTAGTGAGGAAGCTCCTGCAAACATCTGGGTTGTAGATAGCCATGACTTGGGCAAGAAGGGTGTGGTGGTAGGGGTAGAGAAATACACATATTCAAGTCACACGTAGGAGCTAGAAGAGAGGACTTGATAATGGATTGGATGTCTCAGTGCATCAAAGCGGGGAGAGACTTGCTTGCTCCGTGTCATTCACGAAATGCTGTTCCAAGACCAAGAGCTGGGAGTCTGCTGGGTCACAGATGCTCCACGGGGGCATAAGGCTCTACTTGAAGATTTTGAAACTTTGATATAAGTCAGAGTGTGGTTTTCCCCAAATCACCCCAATTGAATTCTGTTTTCCTGCCAGAGTCCCCAACAGCAACTGCCAAAAAGCTGAAGAGGGAATGTGAAGCAGAGAAGGTACCCTTGAGGTACCCCAAAACTGACGGACTTCAAAATTCTTCTAGAACTTCACTTGCATGTGCATTCCTGCTAAACACCATGGCTTATCCTCACCTACGTAAGTTCCTAAGCTACAGGTGTCACTCAGGAAAACAGCTGCTGGTTTCTACCACAATTCCTGCCCCTGGCATGTGCACACAGGGTCAGTTCTCACTGGGTCTTGCTTCTGAGGCCAAGTCAGCCAGCTTTCCTGTGCCCCTGAATCAGCAGCCACTCCAGGACAAGGCATGGTTAGAGGAGGCAGAGCCTCATGCCCCTTCTCAACAGCACAACCTTCCCTGGCGGCACGGAGATTGGTGTGGGGATGGAAAAGAGGTTGATTTGGCATCATATTCTAAGCTCAGCCCATCAGGTGACACTGTGGGGTTGTCCAGGGCACTGTGGTGTGGCTTGTGGGCACTCAGGACACCCGTGTGATAGTGGACAGACCAACAGAACAATCATCTCTCCATCATTCATTCAAAAAGATCTTATTAAGGGCTTCTCCAGTGGGAGGCACTGGGTCAGACTCAATATAAAAAATGAACACGACAGTCAAAATACCACTACTTTGTGAAACGTGTATTGAGTGTTCTGAGAGCTAGTTTGAATAGTAACTGTCTTTCCTACTCATGCACTAAATTTTCCCCATCTTTCTTAAAAGTTTTGCTTGTGTAACAGTCTTTTATCCAGTTTACTGGGAGAGTTTATTTTCTGTTTGCCTTTATTTTTAGCAACAGAATATTACTAAGTTAATTTTTAAAATCAATTGGATAGTTTCTGTCCAGCAGGTATTTCTACCAAAATTATTATTTTAAAATATAACATATTTTTATTGATTTCAGAGAGGAAGGGAGAGGGAGAGAGAGATAGAAACATCAATGATGAGAGACAATCATGGATTGGCTGCCTCCTGCACGCCCCACACTGGGTATCCAGCCAGTTCGCAACCCAGGCATGTGCCCTGACCGGAATCAAACCGTGACCTCCTGGTTCACAGGTTGACGCTCAACCCCTGAGTTACCCAGCCGAGCTCTACCAAAATTATTTTAAAGCCTATGGTCTTAAGCTGATGACAATGATCTGATGGTATTTCTCCTGGCTTGTCTTATGCAGGGGTAAAGGAATATTAATGATGTATGTTCTTGGGGTTTTGTACATAAATTATGAACTGGGAACTGAGTATGAAACACCACAGCAGCCAGATTCAATTTAATTCACCAGTGTGTATTGAGCAAGCCACAGTGGACTGTTATGATTTATATTAAGACTTTGATGCCAAAACTTGACAAAGCAAGCAAAAAAGAGAGAGAGAGAGAGAGAGAGAGAGAGAGAGAGAGAGAGAGAATATCATAGACCAATTTTACTTGTGAACATAAATGGAAAAAATAAAATTTTAGTATGAGGAGATTCAACAGTATGTTAAAAGAATAATACACATGACCAAGGAGTTTTAGCTCTGAAATGAAAATATAGTTTATAATAAGGAAATTAATTATACTCATAAATTACAAGAGGAAAAAAAACAATGAAATCATTTCCAAAGATATGAAACAGGGACTTAATATAATTTAACAGACATATCTAATTAAATAAAAGCCATTAGTATATTACAATAGAAAGACTAAGAAATCCAAAAGCAACATTGAATTAACAGTGAAACACTAACACCCATTCCATTAGAATCAGGAAGAAGACTATCTATGATACTCACTATCACTGCTTTTTAATATTGTGCAGGAAATCTATTCGTAGGCTAAGTTTAAAAAAACTCTAAAAATATTAGAAGAGACAAACTTTGCATTATTTTCAGATGTTATCATTGTATTCCTAAAAATCTCAAGAAATGAAACAAAAATTATCAGGGAAGTAAGGTTGTAACAGTAACAAATTACAAAATAAACATTCTAAAATAAATAGCCTTTTATATATTGGCAGCAGCCAGTTAGAAATATCTGAGAAGACTCCACTCACAGTTGCTACAATAAAGCAGTAAAGTGTCTAGGAGAAGTGTAAACTGAAAAGAAGTGTATAAAATCTATATGAAGAAAACTGTCCCATATTGCTGAAGGAAAAAGGAGAAAACCTACATGTGAGGAGTGACATACCATGTTCATAGATGAGAAATCTTGATATTGTCAAGATGGCAATTTTCCCTCAAGGAAAATTTTAAATTCAAGGCAATTTCATTAAAAATACTCTACATGGGAATTTGTAAAAATTTAAATCTACAATTAATATTTGTACAGCCCCCCCCCCTCAATTTGCCAATCATTAACATCCTGTCACTTGTTTTCTCATACATTTTTAGTTTTTGAACTATGTAAGTTGCAGATACCAATGGCACTTTGCCTCTAAATACTTCAACATGCATCTCCTTAATAATTAAAGCAATTTGACACATCCCAGTATCAGTTTCACACTTGAGATAATTAACAATAACTCGATAATACCTTTTTTAAAAAGGCGCTTATTAAACTTTACTCTGCATGCCAGCCACTTGGGGATCTTGTCAAAATGCAGATTCTGATTCAGCAGATCTGGGATGGGGGCCAAGGTTCTGCATTTCTAACAAGTTCCCAGATGCTGCTGCTGCTGGTCTGCAGGCCACACTTTTAAGTTGCAAGGATCAACAAACAGTACAGTTCCAATTTTCTCTAATAAGCCCCCAAATGTCTTTTTGTAGCTGTTTTCTTCTTCTTCTTTCAATTCAGGATCCAGTCAAGTTTCACATATTTCAATTTATTGCTACATATAACTGGTCTTTTAAAAGTTAGACCAGTACCCCAGTTTCTTGTTGTTTGAAAAGTACAGAATGATTGTTGGATAGAATGTCTGGTATTTTATTTTAGATTTCTTTGATGGTTTACTGATGATTACACTCAGGTTCAACTGTTTTGGCAAGAACACAACATAGTTGATACCTCCTATTGCATAACAGCAGGATGCACACGTGTCAGATATTGCTCTGTTGTTTTGTATTTTTACTTTTAAAAAACCTTTTTATTTTAAAATAGATTTAGATTTACAGAAAAGCTGCAAAGATAGTTTTCATGTACCCTACCCCCAGTTTTCCCTATTATTTTTTAAAAATACATTTTTATTAATTTCAGAGAGGAAGGGAGTGGGAGAGAGGGAGAGAAACATTAATGATGAGAGAGAATCATCGATTGGCTGCCTTCTGTAGGCCCCCTACTGGGGATCGAGCCTGCAACCCAGGTATGTGCCCTGACCAGGAATCAAACCCGGACCTATTGGTTCATAGGTCAACACTCAACCACCAAGCCACACTGGCCTGGCCCCACTAATATTAATCTTACATTCATAAGGTTTCTTCGTCACAATTAATCAACCAATAATAATTTATTATTGCCCTGGCTGGTTTGGCTCACTGGATAGAGCGTCGGCCTGGGGACTAAAGGGTCCCAGGTTCAATTCCGGTCAAGGGCATGTACCTTGGTTGCGGGCACATCCCCAGTGGGGGGTGTGCAGGAGGCAGCTAATCAATGCTTCTCTCTCATCAATGTTTCTAACTCTCTATCTCTCTCCCTTCTTCTCTGTAAAAAATCAATAAAATATATATAAAAAAATAATAATTTATTATTAACTAAAGTCCATGCTTAGGTTAATCATAAGCAATTTGTTACCTACATAGGAGCTTCCATAAGGCTGTCAGCTGATTTCTATAAGCCAGAAGAGAATGGTATGAAGTATTCAAGGTAATGAAAAGCAAGGATCTAAAACAAAGACTACCCTATCCATCAAGGCAATCATTTCAAAATAAATGGAAAAATAAAGAGCTTCCCAGACAAAAAAAAGGCTAAAAGAGTTTATCACCACCAAACCATTACTGCAAGAAATGTTAAAGGACTGCTGTAATAAGAAGAAATATATATATAGAGAGAGAAACATAGGCATAAAGACTAAAAATGTCAATAAAGCCTGACCAGTGTAGCTCAGTGGTTGAGTGCTGACTTATGAACCAGGAGGTTACAGTTCGATTCCCGAACAGGGCACATGCGGGGATTGCAGACTTGGTCCCAGTAGTGGGTGTGCAGGAGGCAGCCGATCAATGATTCTCTCTCATCATTGATGTTTCTGTCTCTCTCCCCCTCTCTCTTCTTCTCCCTGGAATCAATAAAAACATATTTCCTTAAAATGGCAATAAATAAGTATCTATACATAATAACTTTAAATGTAAATGGATTAAATGTTCTAATCAAAAGACATAGGATAGCTGAATGAATAAGAAAACATAACCTATATATGTATATATGCTGTCTACAAGAGACCTACCTTAGAACAAAAGATTCACACAGGCTGAAAGTAAAGGTATGAAAAAAATTATTCCATGCAAATGGAAATGAAAAAAAAAGGCTAGGGTAGCAATACTCATATTTGACAAAATAGACTTTAAAACAAAGGCCATAACAAGATAAAATGAATAACACTACATAATATTAAAGGGATTGTTCCAACAAGAGGATATACCCAGGTAAACACATATGCACCCAACAAAGGAGCACCTAAATATATTTTTAAAACTTCAGGAGGACTTTAAGGGAGATATTGACAACAATACAGTCATAGTAGGAGACTTTAACACCCCCACTGACTTCACTGGATAGATTGTCCAGATAAAATATCAGCAAAGAAACAGTGACTCTAAATGACAAACTGGATCAGATGGGTTTAATTGACATTTATCCTCAAAGCTGCAGAATATACATTCTTCTCAAGTGCATATGGGACATTCTCAAAGTTAGACTACAAGTTCAAGAAGATTGAAATCATATCAAGCATCTTCTCAGATAACAATGGAATGAAATTAGAAGTAAACTATAATAAAAAAACTGAAAAACATTCAAACAGATGGAGGCTAAATAGTATGTTATTAAACAAGGAATGGGTAACCAATGAGATCAAGGAAGAAATCAAAAACTTCCTGGAAACAAATGAAAATGAACACACAACAACTCAAAATCTATTGGACACAGTGAAAACAGTCCCAAGAGGGAAGCTCATATCACCACAGGCCTACAAAAAAAAAAAAAAATCTAATAAACTATCTAACCCTACAACTTAAAGAATTAGAAAGAGAACAACAAGAAAATTCAGAGTAAGTAGAAGGAAGGAAATAATAACGATCAGAGTGGAAATTAATGACATAGAAACTAAAAAAAAAAATACAAAAGATTAATGAAAACAAAAGCTGTTTCTTTGGAAAGATAAAAAAGATTGATGAACCTTTAGCCATACTCATCAAGAAAATAAGAGAGAGGACCCAAATAAATAAAATCAGAAATGAAAGAAGTGAAGTAACAACTGGTCCCACAGAAATACAAAGGATTGTAAGAAAATACTATGAACAACTATATGCCAACAAGCGGGACAACCTGGATGAAATGGAGAAATTCTTAGAAAAATACGATCTTCCAAAACTGAATCAGGAAGATGCAGAAAATCTGAATAAGCCAATAACAACTGATAAAACTGAAGCATTAATAAAAATTAAAAAAAAAACCTCCCACCAAACAAACCCTGGTCCAGACAACTTCACAAATGAATATTACCAAACATTCAAAGAAGAACTAACATCTACCCTCCTCAAACTATTCCAAAAAATCCAAGAGGAAGTAACACTTCTAATCTCTTTTTATAAGGCCAGCATTATCTTAATTCCAAAACCAGATAAAGACACTACAAAAAAAGAGAATTACAGGCCAATATCTTGATGAACATAGATGCTAAAATCCTCAACAACATATTAGCAAACTGGATCCAGCAGCATGTTAAAAAGATCATACACCATGACCAAGTAGGATTTATTCCAAGGATACAAGCCTGATACAATATTCACAAATCAATCAATACATCACTTAAATAAATTGAAAGACAAAAAAATCACATGATCATATCAATAGACGTAGAAAAAGCATTTGACAAAATCCAACACCCATTTTTTCATAAAAACTCTCAGCAAAGTGTTAATAGAGGGATTATATCTCAATATAATAAAGGCCATATATGACAAATCTACAGCCAGCATCATATTCAGTGGGAAAAACTAAAAGCATTTCCCCTAAGAACAGAAATAAGACAGGGATGTCCACTTTCACTACTCTTTTTCTTTTTAAAATGGATTTTTTACTGATTACAGAGAGGAAGGGAGATGAAGAGAGAGATAGAAACATCATTGATGAAAGAGAATCATTGATTGTCTGCTCCCTGCACTCCCCGTACTAGGAATCAGACCCACAATCCAGGCATGTGCCCTGACTGGGAATTGAACCATGACCTTCTGGTTCACAGGTCAAGGCTCAACCACTGAGCCACACTGGCCGGGCCACTTTCACCACTCTTATTTAACACAGTACTGGAAGTCCTAGCCACAGCAATCAGACGAGAAGAAAAAAAAAAAGGCATCCAAATTGGAAAGGAGAAAGTAAAACTCATTATTCACAGATGACATGATATTTACATAGAAAACCCTAAAGACTCCACCAAAAAAATTCAGCAGTTTAACAGGATACAAAGTTAACAACCAGAAATCAATGGAATTTTTATACACCAACAATATGCTCTCAGAAAGACAAAGTGTAAAAACAATACCATTTACCATTGCTACAAAAAAAATTAAGATACTTAGGAATAAATTTAACCAAGGAGGTAAAAAACAAACAAACAAACATAAACCTATACTCTGAAAACTACAGTATGTTGAAAAAAGAGATAGAGTAAAATAGAAACAAGTAGAAGAATATACCATGTTCATGGATTGGTAGAATTAACATTATTAAAATGTCCATACTACCTAAGTCAATCTATAGATTCAATGTAATCCCTATTAAAATACCAGTGGCACATTTCACAGACCTAGAACAAATACTCCAAAAATGTATATGGAACCAAAAAAGACCCCCAATAGCTGCAGCAATCTTGAGAAAGGACAAGGTTGGCAGGATCACAAATCCAGATACCAAATTATACTACAAAGCCAGTATAATCAAAACAGTTTGGTTTTGGCACTAGAACAGGCATATAGATCAATGGAACAGAACAGAGACCCCAGAAATTGATCCAAGTCATTACGCTCAATAAATATTTGACAAAGGAGACAAGAGTATACAATGGAGTAAAGATGGTCTTTTCAATAATTGGTGTTGGGAAAATTGGGTAAGTACATGTGAAAAAATGAAACTAGACCACCAACTTACACTATATACAAGAATAAACTCAAAATGAATAAAAGACTTAAATGTAAAACCATAAAAATCCTAGAAGAAACCATAGAGAGCAAAATTTCAGACATCTCTCCTAGCAATATGTTTGCCCATACATCCCCTGGGACAAGGGATACTAAGGAGAAAATAAACAAATGGGACTATATCAAAATAAAAAGCTTCTATAGAGCAAAAGAAACCATCAACCAAATGAAAAGGGAGTCCACTGTATGGGAGAACATATTTGCCAATAATACATCTGATAAAGGGTTAATTTTCAAAATATATAAAGAACTCATACAACTCAACAAAAGAAAGACAAATAATCCAATTAATAAATGGGTAAAGGACCTAAATAGACACTTCTCTAAAGTGGACATACAGATGGCCCAAAGGCATATGAAAAAATGCTCAAAGTCACTAATCATTCAAGAGATGCCAATTAAAACGCAATGAGGTACAATGTCACACCTGTCAGAATGGCTACCATCAACAAATCAAGAAATGACAAGTGCTGGCGAAGATGTGGGAGAAAAGGAACCCTTGTGCACTGCTGGTGGGAATGCAGACTGGTGCAGCCACTGTGGAAAATAGTACAGAGTTTCCTCAAAAAAAAAAAAAATGGAACTGCCATTTTACCCAGTGATCCCACTTCTAGGAGTATATCCTAAGAATTCTGAAACACCAATCGGAAAGAATATATACACCCCTATGTTCATAGCAGCACAAATTACAATAGCTAAGATCTGCAAACAACCCAAGTGCCCATCAGTAGATGAGTGGATTAAGAAGCTGTTGTACATGTACCGTGGAATACTATGCAACTGTAAGAAAGAAGGATCTCTTTACTCTTTGAGATACCACGGAGGACCTGGGGAAAATAATGCTAAGTGAAATAAGCTAGTCGGAGAAAGATGTGTATCACATGATCTCATTTATATGTGGAATCTAATGAACAAAATAAACTGATGAACAAAATAGGTCCAGAGACATGGAAGCATGGAACAGACTGACAAATCTCAGAGGAAAGGCGGGGGTGTGGGCTGGGCGGGAAGATTAACCAAATAACTTATATGCATATATGCGTAACTCATGGACACAGACAATAGTGTGGTGAAGGCTTGGGGGAGGCAGCATGAAGGGGGTCAATAGGGAAAAAAAGGGGACATCTGTAATACTTTCAACAATAAAGATAGATTTTTTAAAAGATAAAGCATAATTTAGCTTATTTTGCAAGACTAACTTGTCCTTGGTCATTTCTTGCTTATGCCTCTGAAAATCATAAGTAAAATGAACTGATTCCCAAGGTTGATATGAGGTAACCACTGACCAATTCCCTATCACTTAAGAAAATTCTATTATAACTGATCACTCTGATGAACAGTTGCTGCTTCCTCACTATATAAACTGCTTTATAACACATACCCCTGAGCCTCATTCCATGTTTTGGTTTTAATGCTCCCAGTTTGCAAACTGTCTTTTTGGTGCCAAATAAATTTTTACTAATTAATATTTCAATGATTCATTGGTTTTACTTCAGCTATTTATGAATCTTTGACAGAGCCCTGATCAAAATTTCAATTTTAACATCCTGTTATGCATATATTTTAAAACTGACAGAATTACAAAGAAATAAAGGCAACCATAAGCACAAGAGGAGATCTTACTACATTTTTTTTTCTGAAAACTGACATCAGGTGGACAACATCAATAAATACATATAAAATATTTAGAAGTAAGCTTAACAAAATATGCACAAAATCTTTCCAGAAAAAAAAACTATTGAAAGATATAGAACAAAAGGTGAATGCAAATAGCTGCTTATGTTTTTGGATGAGAAAACTTAACGTTGTAAAGATGTCAATTATCCCCGAAATTAGTCTATAAATTCAAAGCAGTCCCAATTGAAACCCCAGCAAGATTTTTAGGGGACTTGGTTAGACTGTTCTAAAACAGCAGTGGAAAAATAAAGGCACACTAATAGTTCAGACAATTTTAAAAGAGAAGAACACAGATATGTGTATGTGCCCTTTTGTCTGCATGGCTCCACAGCCCGATAGCTTGAGAGACTTCTTCCAGTTTGCTGTTTAGAAGGATGGCCTGGTTTCTCTGTTCTCAGACCCTGAACACTAAGGGGAATTTCATCAGGTCATTAGTTGCCTTCACTCTAGACTAGGATTTACACCACCCCCATTCTGCATCTCCACTCCAGATTCTTCTCTCGCGCCAGCTCATTGGAATTGTCTAGTCTGTTTATTGGCTTGCATCTTTTCCTGATCTTATTTGGTCTAAGACCTGGATCATAGGTTCTTGAACTTAGAAGCTAAAAAATGTGTGCTTTATTTACTGAACTT